>NW_015167107.1:14487-61426 GCF_001447785.1 Gekko japonicus | reverse complement strand
CACCAAGTTTCTGAAATACCCACAATGTCTATTTTTCCCTCCAACACCAAGCACTCCAACTCCCCGATTTTACCTCCTACACTTCTAGCATTTGTATAGAAACAGCTGTAATTTCCCATACAAGTTAAGCCTGCAACCTTCCTCTTGCTATCTCGAGACCTTGTCAGGCAGTCCATGTCACTAGCCATGGTCTCAGTGGACAATTTCAATCCACCTCCCTGTAGAAGAGCAATAGGTACCCCCTCATCTCTTTGAGATGAGCCAACCTGAACCAGAGACTTTTCACCTCCTGTCGGCTTTCCCCCAATATTCAGTTTAAAAACTGCTCTGCCACCTTTTTGATTTTAAGCGCCAGCAGCCTGGTTCCTTCTCGGGACAAGTGGAGAACATCTCGCCTGTACAGCTCCCTCTTGTTCCAAAAAGCATCCCAGTGCCTAACAAACTTGAAACCTTCCCCTCTACACCGTCGTCTCATCCACGCATTGAGACTCCTGATCTGTGCCTGTCTCTCCAGCCCTGCGCGTGGCTGGATGGCACCTGGCTGGATGGCCCTGGGCAAGCCGTAGCTCTGAAAAGAGCTGTCCTTGAAAAAGAGCAGTTTCTGTCAGAGCTCTCTCAGCCCCACCTACCTCACAGGTTGTCTGCTGTGGGGAGGGGAAGGGAAAGGAGTTTGTAAGCTGCTCTGAGACACCTTTGGGTAATGAAGGGCGGGGTATAAATCCAATCTCTTCTTCTTCTTCTTCTTCTTCTTCTTCTTCTTCTTCTTCTTCTTCTTCTTCTTCTTCTTCTTCTTCTTCTTCTTCTTCTTCTTCTTCATTCTGAAGCAGACCATTCGTCCCTCACGGGCTGTACTGTCAGTGTCTACTCAGACTGGACTGATTCAGCACAAGGCTGTTTCATGTGTTCTTGGTATGCCAGGTGCTGTGTAGGTGGCCCCAAATGAACCTGGGCTAGTGGTGTCCAAGTGATGCAGCAGATGGTTCTGCTCCCATTCAACAGTGGCAGCTGTAAACTTTGAGCACAAAGTGAAAGCAGATGTTCTTCACAGTCAGAATCAGTGCACTGAAATATCTTAATAAAAATCTCAGGGGGAAAAAGGTTCTCAAAATTGATCAAAATTCAGTGAAACAAGAGCAATAGATTCGGGGTGGGGGGTAGCCATGTTGGTCTGAAGCAGCAGAACAAAACCTGAGTCCAGTGGCACCTTTAAGACCAACAAAGTTTTATTCTGGGTATAAGCTTTCATGTGCATGCGCACACCCAGGATAAAGCATTGTTAGTCTTAAAGGTGCCACTGGACTCAAACAAGAGCAATAGTATAATTTTTTCTTAAAAAAAAAAAGCAATCCGGAAGGCCCTGTAAGGGCAGGGGAAAATACCACTTGCAGACTTTAGTCTGTGAGCCACTAGATCTGCAAACTTTGGGTTATCAGCTTGGTAGGCAAGCTCTGTTCCGATTTTTGTACACCTGCAGTACCATCCTAAGCAGAGTGATATTTTTCTAAGCCGATCGACTCCAATGAATGTATAACTTGGTTCAAGATGACACTGCTCTTCATATCAAGCGCTTTATGAACAAATAAAGGAGGCCAGACTGCGTCACCAGCTTCCCTTTTAAAAATGGACTTATTCTGGAACAGTGACCTCTCAACTGCTCGCGGGCTCCCGCTCCTTTAAGGTTTCCAAGGCAGTGAGAAACAAACGCTGACACAAAAGAGATATTCTAGAACCACAGATACTGATGGCAGCTGAAGAGATGTGAGGGAAGACCATGTCAGGCAACCGAGTTGCGCCAGAGAACGAGGAGAAGGAGGTAATGACAGGGAGATAATGGAAGGAACAGAACCGCTATGGCTAGGGGAACACCAAATATTATCTTATTCTTGGGTTCGGCGTTCCCGCATAAAGACAAAAGGGCAGCGCCTTCTAGCAGTCAGTATCCCTCTGAACACATTAAACATCCTCTCATGTAACTACTCATAGTACTGACCTGGATAGCCAAGGCTAGCCTGATCTCATCAGATCGCAGAAGCTAAGCAGGGCTGACCTTTGTTAGCATTTGGATGGGAGACCACCAAGGAAGTCTAGGCAGAGGAAGGCAACGGCAAAGCATCTCTGAACATGTGCTGCCTTGGAAACCCTACGGGGCCGCCATAAACTAGCTGCAACTTCCCACTAATACCCATAGTACCACAGGCAAGAAGGGAACATGAAGAACGGCCTTTGAAGATGATCTCCGGGCCCAGTTATAGGTTCATCAGCTGGGTGACCAGCCTTCTGTTGGCGTCTGGAGATCTCTGGGAATCACCACTGATCTCCAGACTACAGGGATCAGTTCCGCTGCAGAAAATGGCTGCTCTG
This sequence comes from Gekko japonicus, assembly GCF_001447785.1. Lineage (NCBI taxonomy): Eukaryota > Metazoa > Chordata > Lepidosauria > Squamata > Gekkonidae > Gekko > Gekko japonicus. The sequence goes on along the minus strand of NW_015167107.1, from coordinate 59,065 downwards.
GAGAGTGGATGGTATGGCGCTATAGTCCACTGAGGTCCCTCCTCTCTCTAGATCCAACCCACCCCAGACTTCACCCCTCAAAAAACTCTCCAGGAATCTCCTAACCTGGAATTGGCAACCCTAAAGAGGTCATTAAAATATTCTCTTTCCAGATTATTTAAACTTCAAAAGGAATTGGGCCCTGGAAGTAACAGGAAGTCCGAGTAAATGGTATAAATTTGAAATTACATCTTCCAATTCATCCACCCTGAACATGCAATACACTGGGTTAGATCCAATGACTCAAGAATGAACAGATATTTGTTTCATTTATACCCTGCTTTTCTCCCCAGTTGGGACCCAAAGCAGCTAACATCATTCTCCTCTCCTCCATTTTATCCTCACAACAACCCCGTGAGGTAGGTTAAGCTGAGAGTGTGTGACCAGCCCAAGGTCACCCAGCAAGCTTCCATGGCAGAGGGTTCATTTGAACTTGGGTCTCACAGATCCTGATCTGGCACTCTAACCACTATGCATTGCTGGATCTCTTCCCCGTTTCGCTTTCCATCGTAACCCTCTTGGCCCATGAAAAGCTGCTTTTGGGGGTCAGGTGAAACACAGTGGAATGCAGGGTTCTTTTGGGGGGGGGGTGATGCAACTCCAGGGGAAACTGGTTAAAATTACCCCTTCATGCATGAGTTTTTCTGTGAACAATGCAACAGATGGTACAAAAGTGGGGAGGACGATTTCTGCCCCCCTCATTTGCTACAACACTGCCATTCCACACTGTCCCCGAGGGACCCCCAAATATCTGGAGCAGCTTTTCAGGGGGCCCAGGGAGCTGGAAGGAGAAAAGACCAGAGATCTGTTTCAAGATCTCTTTCTGTTCATGGTTCATTGGAACCCACCATTATGTACAAAAACCGATAGAGAGATGTACAGCTTGTGCCAGAGAAATATGAACAGCTGGTATAATGTATGTGATTTGATCCTTGAAAGACATTCCATAATTGCTCAGGATTGGAGTGCTCATCTCTTACTACATCGGAAAACAATTTTTGTTTCTTAGCACGTCTTGATTAAAATATCTACAACAGCCAGAGGGCCAGATGTAGTTGGCTGGGCAGGGCTACACCACACACTGCCCACCTGTGTCCAAGTAAAGAGCTACAAACAGCTTTTCATGGCAGAGTGCTATATAATTTTATGACTTTACTCTGGGTGGCCCAGGCTAGCTGGATCTCGTCAGATCTCAAAAGCTAAGCAGGGTCGGTCCTGGTTAGTACTTGGATGGGAGACCACCAATGAAGTCCAGGGTTGCTACACAGAGGCAGGCAATCGTGAACCACTTCTGTGCCTCTCATAATAAGATGTCTGTGACTTGACAATACTTTCTGTCACCAAGGAGACGGGAAAGATTCGGTTTAACCTTCACACAGTCAGCCTGATGTGATGATGGGATGGCTCTGTCCACGTAGTAGTGTAGCCACAACATAATTTCTTCATAGAAACTATTTCAAAATTTTCATCCCTGCTTTTTTTTTGGGGTGAAACTCTCTGTCTCAATTTCATTTTGCTCTTGTACAAATTGAATTTGTGATTTTTCCCCGTATTCCCTGTCAGTCTATCCCCATAAAATATATGGATCTTTTCAGTTTCATTTCTATGCTGATGAATATGCATTCTTTTAGGGCATTCTTTAATGCTCTTTTCTTCCCAATGGGGATCCAATGAGGGTTACAAAAAAAATGTCAATACAACCTAAATAAATGACATACAATGTAAGTAAACAAGTAGGGGGAAAAACTACTCAAAGATACACTAAACATCCTGAGCTCGTTTGGGATCCATTGGGTAGTGTATCATGGCCACAGACTTCCAGCCAAGGGCCTTCAGGGGAAACCATCAAAAGGTTATGTTTATGATCATGGGACCCACTTGGACAAAAGCCGCATGGGACAGGGACTGTAATACAGAGCTGAATTAGGCATGATGGAGAGAAAAAGTTCCCTGGATACAATCACCCATCCATCCTGATAAGTCCTCCCTTAAAGGCCAAAACATCCCTGGTAAGGACCCTGCCCCTTTCACTACCCTTTTACTTATAGAGACCAAGTGTGGAATGCTGTGGTTGCCCAACAACAGACACTGTGGCAATCCATTTCTTACGGCTACAGGCACACATATCATTTTTGGGTCTTTTGTTGTTGTTGTTCAGTCGCACAGTCGAGTCCGACTCTTCGCGACCCCATGGACGAGCTCTCTCCAGGCCTTCCGGTCTTCTGCCGTCCTCTGAAGTTGGCTCAACTTCATGTTCGTTGCATCGATGACACTGTCTAACCATCTCATCCTTTGCCGTCCCCGTCTTCTTTGACCTTCAATCTTTCCAAGCATCAGGGTCTTCTCCAGTGAGTGCTCCCTTCTCATTTGGTGGCCAAAGTATTTGAGCTTCAGTTTCATTATCTGGCCTTCCAGGGAACAGTCAGGGTTGATTTCTTTGAGGATTGACTGATTTGTTCTTCTTGCAGTCCAAGGGACTCTCAAGAGTCTCCTCCAGCACCATAGTTCAAAAGAATCTATTCTTCGGCGCTCGGCCTTCCTTATAGTCCAGCTCTCGCAGCCATACATGACTACTGGGAATACCATTGCTTTGACCATGCGGACTTTTGTTGGCAGGGTGATGTCTCTACTTTTTATCATGCTGTTTAGGTTCGCCATCGCTTTCCTCCCAAGGAGCAGGCGTCTTTTAATTTCATGGCTGCAGTCACAGTCTGCGGTGATCTGGGATCCCAGGAACGTGAAGTCTGTCACTACTTCCACAGCTTCCCCTTCTATTTGCCAAGGAGTGATGGGGCCGGATGCCATGATCTTAGTTTTTTTGATGTTGAGCTTCAAGCCCACTTTTGCGCTCTCCTCTTTTACTCTGAGCAAGAGGCTCTTTAGATCCTTTTCACTTTCAGCCATTAGAGTGGTATCATCTGCATATCTGAGGTTGTTGATCTTTTCCCCAGCAATCTTAATTCCCGCTTGTGATTCATCCAGGCCAGCATTTCGCATGATGTACTCTGCATATATATTAAATAAGCAAGGTGACAGTATACATCCTTGTCGTACTCCTTTTCCTATGCTGAACCAATCAGTTGTTCCGTATCCGGTTCTAACTGTCGCTTCTTGGCCCTTATACAGGTTTCTCAAGAGACATGTGAGGTGGTCTGGTACTCCCATCTCTTTAAGGACCTGCCATAGTTTGTTGTGATCCACACAGTCAAAGGCTTTAGCATAGTCAATGAAGCAGAAGTAGATATTTTTCTGGTACTCTCTTGCTTTCTCCATAATCCAGCGAATGTTGGCAATATGATCTCTCGTTCCTCTACCTCTTCGAAACCCAGCTTGTACTTCTGGTAGTTCTCTATCCACGTACTGTTGAAGCCTAGCTTGTAGGATCTTGAGCATGACCTTGCTAGCGTGTGATATGAGTGCAATTGTGCGATAGTTTGAACATTCCTTGGCATTGCCCTTCTTTGGGATTGGAATGTATACTGATCTTTTCCAATCCTGTGGCCACTGTTGCGTTTTCCAAATTTGCTGGCAAATGGAGTGCAGAACTTTAACAGCATCATCTTCTAAGACTTTGAATAGCTCAGCTGGAATACCATCACCTCCACTAGCTTTGTTGTTAGTAATGCTTTCTAAGGCCCATTTAACTTCACATTCCAGGATGTCTGGCTCAAGGTCAGTGATTATACCGTCGTGTTTGTCAAGGACATTGAGGTCTTTCTTGTATAGTTCTTCTGTGTATTCTTGCCATCTTTTCCTAATCTCTTCTGCTTCTGTTAGGTCCCTACCGTTTTTGTCCTTTATCATGGCCAGCTTTGCATGGAACGCTCCCTTGATTTCTCCAATTTTCTTGAAGAGATCTCTAGTCCTTCCCATTCTATTGTTTTCTTCTATTACTTTGCACTGTTCATTCAGGAAGGCCTCCTTATCTCTCCTTGCTGTTCTCTGGAAATCTGCGTTCAGTTGGGTAAATCTTTCCTTTTCGCCTTTGCCTTTCGCTTTCCTTCTTTCCTCTGCTATTTGTAAAGCCTCATCAGAAAGCCATTTTGCTTTCTTGCATTTCTTTTTCTTTGGTATGGTGGTGATTGCTGCCTCCTGTACGATGTCACGAACCTCTGTCCATAGTTCTTCAGGCACTCTATCTATCAAATCCAGACCCTTGAATCTATTCTTCACCTCTACTGTATATTCATCAGGGATGCGATCTAGGTCAAACCTGAATGGCCTCGTGGTTTTCCCAATTTTCTTCAGTTTAAGTCTGAATTTTGCAATGAGTAGCTCATGATCTGAACCACAGTCAGCTCCAGGTCTTGTTTTTACTGACTGGATAGAGCTTCTCCATCTTTGACTGCAAATTATATAGTCAATCTGATTTCGGTGTTGCCCATCTGGTGATGTCCATGTGTAGAGTCGCCTCTTAGGTTGTTGGAAAAGGGTGTTCGCTATGACCAGTGTGTTCTCTTGACAAAACTCTGTTAACCTTTGCCCTGCTTCATTTTGCTTTCCAAGGCCAAACTTGTCTGTTATTCCGGTTACCTTTTGACTTCCTACTTTAGCATTCCAGTCCCCTATGATGATGAGGACATCATTTTTTGGTGTTAGTCCTAGGAGGTGTTGTAGGTCTTCATAGAACCGGTCCACTTCAGCCTCTTCTGCATCAGTGGTTGGGGCATAGACTTGGATTACTGTGATGTTGAATGGTTTGCCTTGGAATCGGACAGAAATCATTCTGTCATTTTTGAGATTGTATCCCAGTACTGCCTTTTGCACTCTCTTGTTGACTATAAAGGCCACACCATTTTTTCTACGAGATTCCTGGCCACAGTAGTAGATATAATGGTCTTCTGAGTTAAATTCGCCCATTCCTGTCCACTTTAGTTCACTGATTCCTAGGATATCGATGTTCAGTCTTGCCATCTCATTTTTGACCACGTCAAGCTTACCTTGATTCATAGATCTTACATTCCAGGTTCCTATGCAGTATTGTTCTTTGCAGCATCGGACTTTCCTTTCACCATCAGACACATCCACAACTGAGCGTCCTTTCGGCTTTGGCCCAGCCGCTTCACTCTTTCTGGGGTTACTTGTACTTGTCCTCTGCTCTTCCTCAGTAGCATATTGGACACCTTCCGACCTGAGGGGCTCATCTTCCGGCGTCATATCTTTTAGCCTTTTGATACTGTCCATGGGGTTTTCTTGGCAAACATACTGGAGTGGGTTAAAATAGCCCAATGCATTTTTTTAGATTTCATATTTTTCTGAAAACCTGGGGTATCTTTCAGGTTTGTTGAAAGATCTGTCTGCCTATTCATAGATCCAATCACCAAATTTAAGTGTCCTCAGATTTGACTGACTTGGCAGTTAGAATATATATGACAATTGCACAGAAGCAGAAGATGGAGAGCTCTGTTCTCTCTGCTAAAACAAGACCAGGAACTGCTTGTGGTACAGACCACAAACTATTAATATAAAAAATTAAAATAAAGCTGAAGAAAAACACCAAAACATTCACAGTGCCAAAATACAACCTAAACAACATTCTTGAAGAGTTTAAATACCATGAAAATAACAGATTTGCATTACCAAATTCAAGTGAATATGAATTGGAAGAACTATGGATTGAAACCAGAGAAAGAAGGAAGAATGCACGGAGACTATTCCTGTAGCCAAAAGAAATGTGTGGATCATGAAAAGTTATGGATGGTTTTAAAAGAAATGGGCATGCCACAACATTTGATTGTTTTGAAGCACAACCTATCCACTGTTAGGACAGAATATGAAGAAACTGAATGGTTTCCTGTCATCAAAAGTATCATACAAGGATGTATTTACATCCATATCTCTTCAATCTATACACAGAACAAATCATAAAGAAAGATGGATTAGATTTAGAAGAAGGGGGAGTGCAAATTGGTGGAAAGAACATTAACAATTTGAGATATGCAGACATGAAGACTTGAAATGACTACGGATGAAAGTTGGAGCAGAAAGTGTCAAAGCAGGATTACAGTAGAACATCAAGAAGATGAAAATAATTACTACTGAAGAATCACACACCTTTAAGGTTAATGATGAAGAAGCAGAAATTGTTCAAGATTGGCTCAGTCATCAACCAAAAGGGAGGCTGAAAGGAAGCAATCAGAAGGAGGCTGAAACTTGGACAGCCAGCCATGGAGGAACTAGTAAATATCCTTAAGAGTAAGGATGTGCTGCTGGTGACCAAGTTCAAGATAATTCATGCCACAATACTCCCAATTACTATGTATTGGCATGGAAGTTGAACAGGGAAGGAAGAAAGGAACAAAGTTCTTTTGTTTGAAACGTGGTATTGGAGAAGAGTTTTACTGATATCGTAGACTGTCAAAATCAAACCAAATCTGAACTCTCCCTAGAAGCTGAAATGACTGAACTGAGACTATCGTACTTCGGTCACATCATGAGAAGGCAAGACTCACTGGACAATACAATAATGCTAGGGAAACTTGAAGGCAGCAGGAAAAGAGGAAGACCCACCATGAGATGGATTGACTCAATAAAGGAAGCCATGGCCTTCAGTTTGCAAGAGAAAATGAGGGGAGGGGCTGTGGCTCAGGGGCAGAGGATCTGCTTGGCATGCAGAAGGTCCCAGGCTCAATCCCTGGCTTCTTCAGTTAGAAGGATCAGGTAGGAGGTGATGTAGAAGACCTCAGCCTGAGACCTTGGAGACCCACCCCCTGCCAGTCTGAGGGACCTTTATGGACCTTTATGGACCAAGGGTCTGATTCAGTATGAGGCACCTTCATACGTTCATATGAAAAAAAGGGAAAAGGGGGATCTCTGTTTACAAGACCTGAACAAGACTGTTAACAATAGGACATTTTGGAGTTTATTAACTTTAAGTCAGAAGTGACTTGATGGCATTTAACATACACACCTATCATCCATCCATCCATCATCCATCATCCATCCATCATCCATCCATCATCCATCCATCCATCCATCCATCCATCTATCCATCTATCCATCCATCTATCCATCCATCTATCCATCTATCTATCTATCTATCTATCTATCTATCTATCTATCTATCTATCTATCTATCTATCTATCTATCTATCTATCTATCTATATCCATCCATCTATCTATCTATCTATCTATCTATCTATCTATCTATCTATCATCTATCTATCTATCTATCATCTATCTATCATCTATATCCATCCATCCATCCATCCATCCATCCATCCATCCATCCATCCATCCATCCATCTATCTCTATCTATCTATCTATCTATCTATCTATCTATCTATCTATCTATCTATCTATCTATCATCTATATCTATCTATCTATCTATCTATCTATCTATCATCTGTATCTATCTATCTATCTATCTATCTATCTGTCTGTCTGTCTGTCTGTCTGTCTGTCTGTCTGTCTGTCTGTCTGTCTGTCTATCATCTATATCTATCCATCCGTCCGTCCGTCCGTCTGTCTGTCTGTCTATCTATCATCTATCTATCTATCGTACAGGATACATATAAATGCCATATATATTCTGTAACAAACCCCCCCCCAGACAAAATGAGTACTTTATACAAAGAAACCTATAAAACTGACAGTGAAAAGCAGGGAGCTGAAACCGTTGACAAGAATATAAACAATTTTTTACTAGTAATGTGCCTGACCTGCCCAGTTTAAAATCCATCAGACCAAACACCGACCACCAGCTGGGTGTGACGGCCCTCTTAGGCGCCTGATCACGTTCCTCAAGCCCTCGGCATTTGGTGCATTGTAAAGTGTGCCAGGAGGGGGGGGGGGGGGGGGAAGTGACAAATCTGCTGCTCAGATCAGTTGGACTCAGACCTGGCAAACCAGCATCTTGCATATTTTGTATACATTGCTGCGCAAATCAGATGCGTCACCCCCTTTTTGGTATCCTGCCTTGGGGGGATTTGCTCAGACAATCCTTTATGGTTTTTACAGTGACTCAGGGCAGATAGTCAGAACAAATGTTTTTCAGTTCTCTTCTATCCACAGAGTTGCTCAATAAGACGATTTCAGGACAGAAATTAACACTATGTCCTCCCCTTCCTAGTATCTTACAGGCTCCTTGATTTTTGCTGTCTTCACTGCTGTCCTGGGCTTCTTCCAGTATGGATACTGCATTGGTGTTATCAATGCTCCCCAAAAGGTAAGTAAATGTGATTTTATTTACCGTGTTGGATCCTATGAGTCCCTTTGGGCCAAGAGTCCCCTTCAACAGAGACATTTTTTTCCAAAAGAAAAGGCCTTTTTTCAACAGGAAAAAATATATATTCTCCATTGGAGAAAGTCTTTTCCCCTTAAAGGAAAAGAGCGCTCCTAAGTAGGTTTACTCAAAAGTAAGTCCCATTTTCTTCAGTGGGGCTTGCTTCCAGGAAAGTGTTCTCAGGATTGCGGCCATAGGATCCAGCCAGTGTTCCCTCTAAGCTGAGTTAGAGTGAGCTAGCTCACAGTTTTTTAGCCTCTGGCTCACAGATTTCTGTCTTAGTTCAGGAAGGATGGCTCCAGAGCAAACTAATTCATGCAGTAGCCCAACTGCTTGCTCACAACTTTATTGCCAGTAGCTCACAAAGTAGAATTTTTGCTCACAAGACTCCACAGCTTACAGGGAGCATAGGATCCAGCCCACTGTTTTTACAGTGTTCATATGTGGCCCTTGGTTCTTTGGCCTCCTTGGATGCACCAAGGCCCAGGGATGTCTGCCCAGCTTTCCGAAAAGACCTGCAAAGCCTAGAAATAAAATGTGAATGAGTCAAATGTGTGCTTGGAAATCTGAGGTCCATTTATTCAAGAGCTAGGATTGGCTGTCTGTTACTGAGTACACACTTGGCAGCACACTTGAGTTTGCTTCTGGGACATGTGTTCCTGCCACTCCCTGGTGCTGCAGAGGGAATGAAAGCTCTACGGGTGGTTTGGGGGCTTGTGAAGAGACTGATACATTTTTGTCCCCAATAGATCATAGAGGCCCACTATGCTGATGTGCTGAAAATTGTAATCGAAGACTCAGGCAATGCAACGGGCGGGACAAATGCCCCCCCTGCAGATGTTGGCAAACATCCTACAATTACTATGCTTTGGTCCATGTCTGTGGCGATGTTTGCGGTTGGTGGAATGATTTCCTCCTTCGCTGTTGGCGCGATTGGAGACAAAATGGGAAGGTGAGGAATAATCTTTGTACACTTTTAGAAGCGAGCATTAACCAAAAAAAAAAACCCAACCCAAACACTTCAGGGGTTGGATCCTGACTAAAATTTCCACCTACAGAATGGTGATCCTTGGGGACAGTGAGAAGTGAGTGGGAAGGGGGAATCGGTGGAAACTGCCAATTCAGCCTGGATCAGACCCAATCTCTAATGCCAGTGGGGAATCCTAATTGCTATGCTAGTCTATGCTAGACTGCACAAGGCTAATGGCCCACTGGCTTATGCAATAATAATAATAATTGTTATCATTTATTAAGCACCTGCCGCAGCCAGGCACGGTAGAGAAATTATCATGAGAAGCCAATTAACTCATTGGTGCTTAAATCGAAACCTAGTAGCCACGTTGGCCTGTTGTAATAAAATTCATGTGATTGGCACAATGGTATCTCCATTTTGGACCAACCATGGTTCCCAATGCAGCACGTGAGCTTCTGAGTAACACAAACTCTCCTTTGTCCGGCACTTAAAAGGTGAAACTAGTTGTTACAAGCATCGTGAACGTTGGCAGGCAACATCATGTGTATTTCATATTGTGATGTCATCACATAGTGGGTTTGGCCTCACCCATCAACCATAGCCAATCAGGTGGAAGAGGGGAACATTCACCAGTCAGGTGAAACAGGGAGCATCTCCTCCATTATGTCCCCAGAAGAACGCTGTGATTGGCTGATAACAATTTGCTAGTGATCCCCAGCCCTAGGGAGGTCTGGCTGTCCTCGACTTAGGGCCGGGGCCTTTTTGGTACCGGCCCCGACCTGGTGGAACTCTCTGCCGAAGAACATCAGGGCCCTGCAGGATGTGTTACAGGGTCTGTAAGGCAGAGGTGTTCCACCAGGCTTTTAGTTGAGGCAACCTCTGGCACCTGCTCTTTCCTTTCTATGGCCCCCACAGACCCTGCCCTGCCCTGCCCTGCCATGTGAGACAGCGGTGTGGCCGGCAAAGGAGGATTACTATATTGCCATCTCGGATTAGTTTTCGTTTATGTCTATTCTTGGTAACTTTAATTATATATTAACGTATTTTAAATGTTGTTAAGGTTGTAAATCGCTCAGAGCTTGCTTGCAGGGTGGACGATTCACAAGCCTAATAAAATAAATAAATATCACAGCAATGGGTCAATAAGTACATGCTAAGGGTGGGATGGAAATTGGAATAATTAAATAAATAAATACTATACTTTACTGGAGGGGAAGGGGAGAACTCAACATGGGAATGCTGCATTCAACTACAAGCTAGGTGTTTATGGAGTGGATAAAAGAGTTAGACTGATTTCACACAAGAGCTGCGCTGTGGTCGTGCCTCCTTTTGCCCTGCTTCTATTGGTCAATTTCCCACTTGAAGCCATGTGGCCGCATTTTGACCCACATCTTCACCCGATTTTCCCCGCGGTTTCGTGATCCTCAAAAAACAGGATCACGAAACATGGGAAAAATCAAGTGAAGCCGTGGGTCAAAATGCGGCTGTGCGGCTTCGAGTGGGAAATTGACCAATAGAAGCGGGGCAAAGGGAGGCGCGACCGCCGAGCAGCTCTTGTGTGAAATCGGTCTTACTTTCCCCCCTTTCTCATAACACTACAACTCAGGGACCCATCAATGAAATTCATTGGCTTTGGTTTAGGACAAATGGAAGTAAGTTCCTCTTTGCACAGCCACACTACATTAGCTGCTTAGTTCAGGTGGCTCTAAAAATGGATTCGCCACATTCAAGGATGACTACGGGCTCTTCTGCAATCTCGTCACTCATTTGTCCCTATTGCTTTGGATCCCGTTGTCCCCCCCCCCCCACTGCTAGAGACAGCAAAACACATTGGGTGGGGGAGGACCCTGAGGCAATAGGGACACACAAGTGATGAAGATCAGAATGTGGAAGAGCCCTATGACATCAGTGGCTATTATCCAGAACAGTGAAACGGAACCTTCATGTTCACAAGCAGGGTCCCTAAGAACACAAGATGCTGTAGCAGGAGAAGAGAATCACTAGCTCTGAAGCTTCTGGAACTGGAATGCTGGACGAGATGGATCTTTGGTCTTATCCAGCAAGCAGATTCTTACACTGCTTTCCAATGGGAGTGTATCACTCCCACTTCCACCCTTAGCTCATCCTACATAACGCTGCTGCTAGGGACAGCAGAGGTAAGGGTCAACGAAGAGTGTTTCCAAGGCAGCGTCCTAAATTACCGATTGAACATGTCCAGTAGGGAATGGAGGAACACACTGCCCCTCAAGGGCACATCCAATATGTAACCAATTTACAGATGTGCCCCAGTCCCTACAGTCACACACACAAATGCATGGTTGAGATGAAAAAAATCTGGTTGGAGCCTTGGATGCATTTATATGATTCCTCTTCCTCTCAAAGTATCACATTCAAATTCGTTATACTGAAGCTTGTGTAGCAACTTATGGTTGTACCGGCTCTGCAAATCAAGACTCCAAACCATGGTTGCCAACCAGTTTGGAATCCTGGTTTGCAGACCAAGGATGAGTGAACTGAAGGCTTCAGGCACCGAGTGCCAAACCCTGGTTTGCCATTACTCAAAACCTTCTCAATTTCTGCTGTCATTATCCCAACCGGAGCAAAGCTGGAGCAAGTTGCCATGGAAGTCCAATAAAGCTGATGCTCCCTTCAACGGCTGACGAGGTCGCTCCTACTCCCACTTGCCTCCCCCCACATTTTGGATGACCAAACAACTGGTTTTAGATAGCCAAGGATGAAAACAATGAAATTTACAAAGGAGGAAAGAAGAACTAAATCCTGTTCTGGATTTGCAGTCAGGAGGAGTGAAGCTTCAACAGAGATGGGCATCAGTCTCAAATGGTGCAATTTAGAGAGATTTAGAACGCCAAGAATATTTTATGGTAAAGGAATAGGAAACCTTTCTGCCAGGGATAGAACAGATGTTACACAGCTGCATGTGGTTAAAGTGGTTAGGGACTGCAATGCATAGGGCTGCCGGACCTCCAGGTATGTAATCTAATAGCCTAAGCTAAATGCTGTATGCTTTTTAAACAATAATTAATCAAATACTTTTTTATTGTGAAATGTTCGTAAGTATTCTAATATCCAATTTTCTATCGTTTCATACATACACAATGAAAAAAACTACAATTATATAAACCAATCACAAGGTAGAGAGCTCATGACAAGACTGGGGTGTGTATTTACAAATTTATCAAAGTTTTTTAAAAGGTCCTTTTTAAACAATGGTATCAATAAAGATATAAACCTTGAACCGGACCAATATCTTCAAAAACCATGGAACATCCACTAAATTTAAACAGCTTAACGACTACCGCTCCTATGTGGACATATTGTGGAGTTCTAAGCCCTGCTAAACTCATTTCGGCATTTCGTGGATGTTCCATGGCTTTTGAAAAAATTGGTCCGGTTCAAGGTTTATATCTTTATTGATACCATTGTTTTAAAAGGACCTTTTCCCCACTTCGGTGACTTTGTAAATAACACACCCCAGTCTTGTTATTCATGAGCTTTCTATCTTGCGATTGGTTTATGTTATTGTATTTTTTTTCATTGTGTTATGTATGAAACCATAGAAAACTGGATATTAGAATACTTATGAACATTTCATAATACGAAAACAAAAAAAAACACATTTGGACTTGTTATTTGAATAATTCTTGTTTTAAAAAAGCATAGAGTATTTATCTAAGGCTATTAGATTAGATTCCCGTGTCCGTATTCCTTTTCTATTATCCTCCAGGTAGGGCCTGGAGAATCCCCCAGAATTATAACTGATCTCCAGACTACAGAGATAATTCCCCCCTTTGGGGGGGTGGACTCTATGGCATGATACCCAACTGGGGTCCCTCCCGTCCCCAAACACTGCCCTCCTCAGGTTCCACCTCCAAACCTCCAGGAACCTCCCAACCCGACTGGCAACCACATGCTCACCCAGGTCCCTTTGCTCGGTGAGGCTCATGTAATTGGACATATAAAGGTATCCATCCCCTATAAACCCCTCAATCTCTCAGTCCCCCTCATTCAGTCAGCTTCTGAATCCCAGTGCCAGGAGACAACATCAGGGGAAAGCCGCAGCCTTTATGCCCTGTTGTTGGACCACCAGAGGAACTGGTTGGCCACTGTGTGAGACAGGATTAGATGAACCACTGGTCTGATCCAACGGGGGTGTTCTTATTTTCTGATGCTGAATTAATTTCTAATGCTTCTAATGTCCTGGCCCCACTGGTGGACCTCCTGATGGCACTGGTATTTCTGGCCACTGTGTGACACAGAGTGTTGGACTGGATGGGCCTTTGGCCTGATCCAACATTGGCGTCTCTTATGTTCTTATTAATTTCCCTTCTTTTTTGCAGAGTTAGGGCCCTGCAACTGCTGAATATCCTTGCAATCTCTGGAAATATCTTCTTGGGTGTTGCATCAATGACCGCCATCTCACACATCCTTATTATTATAGGACGACTCATCACAGGACTCTATTGTGGTAAGTGGATGCCAAAGGCTCTGCAGAAGATCACTGCTCCCTTGGTCCCCCGAGAGATTTTGCTGGCTGCTTGGAAAAGTAATGGGCGATGCAGGAAGACAGGACTGGAATGAGAGAGAGAAACTTCTGGTTGAACCAGAACGGGTTACTTCTTAATTCATAAACCCATAAGTGACATCACACCTCTCTAGGAATTGCTGGAAAATATATGAGGAAAACCCTGCATGGAAACTGTATGGGGAAACCTGAGAGTGATGTCAGTCCTCTCTAGGAATCACAGGAAACATGGAATTTCTGAGGATTCCTAGACAGGACTGACATCACTTCCACATTTTCCCTGGAAGTGACTTCATGCCATTGACCTGCCATTGTTTTGTATTCCTTTCTCCTGAGGCCTCTTGGCGTTGGAACTGGGGGAGGTGTCCCTCCCCACGGTGGAGGCTTAGCAACTCTAAACCATTATTATAAAGACTCCCCAGACAGATGACCTAGCCAGAATAGTAACGGGTACTATAAATTAAATACAGATAAGGCACAAATTACATGGGAACAAGCCACACTGAATAAAGTGACACATATTTCTAAAAAAAAAAAAACCCCACAAAACCCCAAACTCCACCACTTTACAATATTTCTGTATTTTTAAAAACATTGCGTGCTTGTATCACTTGGAAGCAAAGACTGTAAGGGTAATTGATGGTTCTCATTAGGAAGTTCATATAATCAGATAAATGACCTCAGGTTTTTCCCCCATTCCCAGGGATCATGTCAGGGATTGTCCCACTCTATGTGAGCGAGATAGCACCAACCCCCCTTCGTGGGGCACTGGGGACATTTCACCAGCTTGCCTGTGTCATTGGCATTCTCATCAGCCAGGTAGGTAAGACCGCATGGAGGAGTGATTGATAGTGAAACTCGTGCATCCTGTAAAGTCTGTGAATCAATTGATTAATGGTGTACCCATAAGCTTCTTATTAGAATTCTGCTGACTGTTTGGAGTGGCTCTTCAGTTCCTGATTATTCTGATTGTCCATTGGCATTGCACATGGGTGTGCCAACCTCCAGGTGAGGTCTGGAGTTCTCCTGGAATTACAACTGATCTCCAAACTATATAGGTCAATTCCCCTGGAGGAAATGGCAGCGCCAAAGGGTGGACTCAGTGGTACCACATCCCCGCTGAGCGCCCTTCCCAGGCACTGCCCCAAGTCTTCAGGAATTTCCCAAGCTGAAGTTGGCAACTCGAATTGCATACCTAAAAATCTCTTAAAAACAAACCCAATGCACTCCTAATGTGTGTGTGTGTATATATAAGAAGAAGAAGAAGAAGAGATTGGATTTATACCCCGCCCTTCACTTGGAGTCTCAGAGTGGCTTACAACCTCCTTTCCCTTTCCCTCCCCACAACAGACACCCTGTGAGGTGGGTGGGGCTGAGAGAACTCTGACACAAACTGCTCTTTTTCAAGGACAGCTGTGCCAGAGCTTGTGACTGACCCAAGGTCACATCAGCAGGTGCAAGTGGAGGAGTGGGGAATCAAACCCGGTTCTCCCAGATTAGAGTCCGCACACTTAACCACTACACCAAACTGGCTCTCAGGTGGAGAGGGAACCTTGAAAGCAGTCACATACTAGAATGTGAAGGTTCCTGGCCAGTTCAAGAACGGCTCTGTGTCTCCGGGCAGCAGGTGGCTCGAACTAGAAAACCAGGCCGGGATCCAGCACTTTACAAGACTAGAAGGACCTCCACCGCACCCCCTTGTGCCACTGATTCTTGCTGATGCAAGATGCAAACTGTGACATCAGTAGCAGAATCTTCTGTAGCCATGGCTAGAGATGATGCTTAGGGATGCCAGACCCCGCCCCTGGTGGGGGCGAGGGTGCCTCGCTGCCAGGTCCCACCTCTCTGCTGCAGATCAGCTGCCTGGCAGGGGGAAATTACCCCCCAAACAAGGGAGGAATGCCTGATATTTCAACGATATGCCCATGTGACTTCAACATGACATGGGCATGTTTGGGGCGATGCGCTAGTTTTTGGACACAAACTCTATGGTAGAAGCTAATTCTACCACAGAGTTTGTGCCCAAAAACCAGAGCATCGCCCTGATGTCCCCAACGTGTCTACGTCACTTCCGGGCCACATTGGAAGTCACATGGGCATGTCGTTGAAATGTGCAAAGAAACTCCCAGCTCCCTGTTAGCCACAGAATTCGGACCCTTCCATCCAGCAGATTCCAGCAAGTCTACAGCTAAGCCTTGCTGCCTAAGAGCATGAGGCCTCCACAGATATTTTTGGACTCACATAAATATCACTGGCTCCCTTTAGTGGCACGTGCCGAGGACTGAACCGGAGACCTTCTGCATGCAAAGCAGGTGCTCTACCACTGAGCCACAGCACAGCCCTGCCTTTTAGCAAGAACACATGAAGCTGCCTTATACTGAGTCAGATCATTGGGCTATAGACCAGTATTGTTTGCTCTGACTGGCAGCATCTCAACAAGATCTTTCGCATCACCTGCTACCTGAGCCTTTTAATTGGAGATGCCAGTAAGATTGTCAACTTCCAGATGGGGTCTGGTATCTCCTGGGATAATACCGGATTGCTGGACGACAGAGATCAGTTTCCCTGGAGGAAATGGCTGCTGTGGAAGGTGGACTCTATGGCATTATACCCCACGGAGGTCCCTGCCCTCTCCAAACCTTCCCCAGGCTTCACCTAGGCTTGTCGGTCCCCAGGTGGGGGCAGGGGGTCCCCCGATTTCACAGGCTCCCGTCCACCAACGACCTGCTGGCTGTCGGGGGAGGGGGAAGCCCCACCCACAACAGCAAACAGCAGCAGCCACCCCTTTCCCTCCCCTCCAGCTGATTGGCAGGAGCACAGATTCGCCGCTTGGCGTTCAGGTGTGCGGCCCCGCTTGTAAGAACCATTTGAAGAGAAGGTTCCCTTTAAATGATTTCTTGCAAGCAGAGGCTGCCTGTGCTTTAATTTCCAAGCGGTGAATTTGCTGCTTGGAGTTCAGGCTTGCATGGCGCCCGCCTGGAGAAACCATTGGAAGTTAAATGGTTTTTGAAACCGGTTGCCACTGGAGCCTTCCAAGGGGCTCTGTCCCCAACCTAATGATGTCGCTTACATGTTGCTTCTGGAATACACCCGCCCCCCCCCCCCAGGCCTCCCACCAGTGACAAGGTAGGACCTGGCAACGCAACCATAGCTTCACCCCCAAAATCTCCAGGAATGTCCCAGCCTGCAGCTGGGACCTTTAGATGCCAGGGACTGATCCCAGGACCTTCAGCATTCAAAGGAGATGCTTGACCACTAAGCTGAGAACCCTCCCCAAATCCTGCGAGCAAGCAAGCCCAAATTCTTTTAAAACGGGCCTTTGGAGAAAAGGGGGATTTTAAAAAAGATTATTATTTATTTATATGCACTATCTGTATGTTTGTTGAAATGGTTCACTAGCATGTCATCTATTCATTGTTAATGCCGAAAGTCACTTGTTTGACAAAGGAACTTAATTTAATAATGTTTTCCTCAGATCCTCGGCCTACGCTTCCTGCTGGGGAGTAGCTCTATGTGGCCAGTGCTTCTTAGCCTGTCTGGCTTTGCTGCTTTGCTTCAACTGCTCTTGCTCTTTTTTTGCCCGGAGAGCCCGAGATACCTGTACATCAAAGTAGGGGAGCTGGAGGCAGCCAAGAAAAGTAAGACCATTTTGATAAATATTTATGATCTCATCTGCCGTTCCTCCAAGCTTCGAGCTGTCATGAGGGCCCAAATCTGAAGTCAGTTTTGGAGAGAAGGATCAAACGCATCACAGATGGACTACCTTCCCCCTCCAACTTGGAATGGGAACCACTTGTCGTGGCCATTGGTTCTGGGGGAAGAGAGGCAGTGGGGGCGCGACGGGCGCACGATTGATTTACCTACTTATAGACTGACTTTCTTCAGTGCAAAATTGCCACGTAGCAGTAGAAAAGAGCAAGAGTCCAATAGGGTTGTCAGGTTCCCTCTGACCACCAGCGGGGGAATGGGGTGGTAGGGTTTGCCAGATCCAGGTTGGGGAACTCCTGGAGATTTGGGGGTGGAGCCTGGGGAGAACAGGGAACTCAGTGGGGTACAATGCCCTAGAGTCCACCCTCCTTAGAATCCATTTTCTCCAGGGGAACTGATGTCTGTGGTGTACGGTAATTCCGGGGGATCCCCAGGTCCCACCTGGACGCTGGCATCCCAAGTCCTTAAAGACTAATAATATTTGTGGCAGGGTATGAGCTTGTGTGAGTCACTGCTCACTTCTTCAGATGCAGCCGAAGACGTGAGCAATGACTCATAAAAATTCATACCCTGCCACAAATATTGTTAGTCTTTTAAGATGCTACTGGTCTCTTGCTCTCAAAACAGTTAAAAACAACGTTAAAATACATAGAAAACATTTAAAAAGAAATTAAAACACTGGTTAGAAAGGAGGGATCATCGGAGGAATGCCAAAAAACCCCAAAACATTCCAGTATGTCATCCTCCATGACTTACAGTCCCTGTGCTTTAGTACGTTTTGTAATCTCTGCTTTCTCCTACCTCCCTTTTCCGCTTGTGCAAACCAGACTTTAAGACGGTTGCCGCCATATCAACAAAGAATCTTACAACATCTAACACAGGGAAACTTCTTGACCCAAGCGGGAAACTAGCAGCCCTGTATATCATAGATTCTAGATGAAATCCCTCCTCAAATCCTCCCCTCTACAGGCAAGGTCCCCAGGAATTTCCCAGGTTAGAGTTGGCAACCTTTGGCCAGCTCAGAGCCAGAGGTGCTCCCAGCTACAGGTGGCAAGGAAGGGCATAAGCCATGCCCAGGGCTATTTTTGGGCAGGAACGCACAGGAACGGAGTTCCGGCTGGCTCACAAGCTAGCCACGCCCAGCAGGAACTCATTAGCATAATAGGCCACACCCAACAGCAGAAACGCATTAGGATTGGCTACAATTAGGGGTGTGTGGCTTAACATGCAAAAAGTCCTAGGTTTTGACAACAAACAAGGTAAAGAGAATAAGAAGCAAAAGGTGGGTGTGGCTGGATGACCACACTTCTGGTAACACGGGGGTATGGCCTAATATACGAATGAGCTGTGCTCAGGGTACGGCCTATAATGCTAATGAGTTCCTGCTGGGCTTTATCTACAAAAAAAGGCCTGGCCATGCCCAACCTCCTTCTCCTTCACCCCCCCCTCCGAACAGTGGCACTTCCAGCCCTTCAGAAGCTCTCCTGGGTTGTGTGGATGGACACCCAGCCAGGCGTGCTGAGCAAAAGGGTCAGGGTGTGCTGCTGCCCGGCACAGGTCGGGTGCCAGAGGTTGCCTACCCCTGGCCGAACATATCTGTCATAGCATAAACGTTTGTGGCCGTGAGTCAGAGAGAGAGAAAAAAAATCACATCATTTCCCCTCTCCTGTCCCCCTTCCCAGGCTTGCTGTGGCTGAGAGGAAACTACGATCCTACCAAAGACATGGAGGAAATGGAAAGAGAGAAAGAGGAAGCCTCCAAGGAGAAGCCCGTTTCCATTGTGCAGCTGATCACTTCCACCACCTACAGGCAGCCGTTCTTAGTGGCTATCATGGTGCACCTCGCTCAGCAGTTTTCAGGGATCAATGCTGTGAGTTGCCTAGCGAATCTTCGTAGCGACTAAAGTCAAATAAGCAGATAATCAAGCAGGGCTCTTAGCCCAGTCCAAGATGACTGAAGTCAAGGCAACGTTTTGAACATAGGAAGCTTCCAAGTGGTACCAAGACAGTCCCATGTGGTTTAGTAGTGTCTCCCCTGACGGGTTACTGGCTCTTCTGGTGGGGAAAGATCTGCCCATCACCTGCTGTCTGAGATCCCTTAGCTGCAAATGCCGGGGATCGAACCTGGAAGCCCCTGCATGCAAAGTAGGTTGCTCTACCACTGAGCCACAGCTGCTGTTCCTTGATGCCATTGGTCTCAGGAGCTATTCAAAGTGCCATGGATGATCTGCTTTCCTGGAAATACAGCCAAAGGCTGATTTTTGCAGCCAGTGCTACGAATTCAGTGCTCTGTCCATTTGTGCCAGTGCATGTGCATCTGTTTGTGTAGTGTGATGAGAAGGTAATCTGCCCCAGAAAGACTAGAAATACAATAGGTTTTTTTGGCTGTCTTGTTATTTACAAGGTACCTTGCACCCTTGGGTGCGATCCAGACAGTGTTAAACATGTAGAACTCCTATTGGTTTAAAGGGGGGAGAGAGAAGAAGTTGAGACCTATGCTTGCTGGTGGAGTCATGCCCTGTCCTGTCTGCCTTCCTTTGAGGCAAAACAAGAACAGTTGCTCTGTCACAAGGTTTACACATCTATGGGTGAGGACCTGTGATACTCCCAGGGGGGATCCCTTCCCCCTCTTTGCTTTCTCTCCCCCCCCCCCACTACTGCCTGCTGCAGCTCCTGGCTAACCCCCATCACCACGGCTGCAAAGCCCATTGTGGCTTCTTTCACCTCCCCCCCCCCACTGCTTCTGGTGGTGACGGTCCTGGAAGGTCCACTGAGTCCCCCAACCATCACCACTCCCAGCGACAAGCTTGGTATGGCTCCTAATGAGCGAAGAATTATTTGGCAACCCTACTGCTGGAGCTGCCCGCATCCTTGCTACTTCCACTGTGTCTGATGAGGCTTTATTCCTCTCACCACCAGGCCCACCGATAGAGTAGGAAGAGGAAGGAGCAGGACTTTTTTTGTAGAAAAAGCCCAGCAGGAACTCATTAGCATAATAGGCCACACCTAACAGCAGAAATCCATTAGCATATTAGGCCACACCCCATGCCTTCCCTTGGCTTGCCCGGGTGCCCTGCAACTTGGACAGGCCGGGGGAGGCATTTAAATGCCTCCCTGATCCTTCCAGGGGGCCCCTCGGCCTGCCCGCCTCGGAGTCGCCAGGTGAGGGTCGCTCTCCAGGCCTTCCCTCTGTAGCCACGCATGCAGAAGTTTTGGCTGTAGTGGGCGTGGCCAACTCTGAAGCCAGCCGAAACTTCGTTCCTCTGCGTCCCTGCCCAAAAATAGCCCTGGGTAGGAGCATTTTCTGTACTTACACAAACAATGCTTTTGGGGGGGGGGAGGATTAGAACCTCCCAATGTATTTTTTAAAAACATTTTTGAGATTTTTCTGCAAACTTTGATGGTCCGAAAAATTTGCAGAAATACGTTTTCAGCCAGTGTGGCCCCGATCTTCAGATTTAGGTATCTGTAGATTAGGCCACACTTGACCAATAGAATATAAAATATTACTTAGTTCTTTCTCTTCTTGTGCATAACTTCAAGGTGGTGTATTTTGCATTAGATGGAATTACAGTATTGTTCAGAATAGCTAAACTGCACTTCAAACAGATTCTGTTTCTGCAAGGAACCCTGGGAAATAGAGTCCTGTGAAGCCCAAGTACAAATTATTTTTCCCTCATATCCTAGGGGATGCCAGGATAGTTAAACTGGTATGCAAATGATATAAGCAAACATGACCAGAGGAGTGGGGGGGGGGAGTGAATATCAAACTGATAGAAATAAGTACAGATTGGTACTTTGGAGGGAAGTAAATGAAGGAAGAAGGTAAGCCTGAGGAATTCAGTGGGATTTTTATGGTTCCCAGGATCTTTGAGGAGGGGAAAAGAACTGCCGCCAATCCAATGTCAGTGTCCCTTTCACTAGCCACTGAAGCTTTTTAATGGTCAATTGTCATCTGCTTCCTTAGATTTTCTACTACTCTACAGACATTTTCACTGAATCTGGCATCAAAGAGCCTGTTTACGCAACCATCGGAGTGGGTGCTATAAACACTTTGTTCACTGTTGTTGCTGTAAGTAAAACCTTTACATACTTTTTGTCGATGCAATCATCTTGTACTGTTTCCCACTTAATTTTTGCTGTTGTCGATCCTCCTCCTCCTTGTGTACTTCTTTGAAGGCTGTACAAAGGGCTTGCTAGACTAAGGTAGCAAATGGCAGACACAGATCACCGAAGACAGCAGGGAAAAAAGTAAATTTTCTAGTTTATATTTTTACTGCCATAATGGGTGCCAGTTGGACAGTCTTCTTGGACATCAAAATATCGTGGACCATCACCAGCTGTGCTTTCAGTCTTCCATGCTGGAGCAGATACGTGTCATTTTTTTCACTCCCAAAACACCAAACATACTGTACTGGGAATGCACAGATGAGCATTCTAATCAGGACTCCTTGTACTTTTCATGGGAACATGATAGAGGTTTATAAAATTATGCATGGGGTAGAGAGAGCTGAGAAAGAGAATTCGCTATCGAGAATTCGCTTGCCTTTCAAATTATGTAGGTTGGTTTTTCTGCCTCCTCTCATAAGAACATAAGAGACGCCAATGTTGGATCAGGCCAAAGGCCCATCCAGTCCAACACTCTGTGTCACACAGTGGCCAAAAATACCAGGTGCCATCAGGAGGTCCACCAGTGGGGCCAGGACATTAGAAGTCCTCCCACTGTTGACCCCCCCAAGCACCAAGAAGACAGAGCATCACTTGCCCCAGAGTCCCTATCTATACTTTGTGGCTAATACCCACTGATGGACCTTTGCTCCATATGCTTATCTAATTCCCTTTTGAAGCCGTCCATGCTTGTAGCCGCCATCACCTCCTGTGGCAGTGAATTCCATGTGTTTATCACTCTGCCCTTTCAAAAAGAGCAACCTCTGCAGATGAGCAGCCAAAAGCCAAGGCAGCCACTGCCAGGCTGTGCTCCAAGGGTCAAGAAATCTACTGAGGTAAGGACGGCAGATACCCAAAACGGAGAGGCCCTCACCTGCAAATGCCCTGGGAAACCACCAGGGCTCTTGGAGCTGCCTCTACAATACACATCAGTGTACGGCTACCAGCTTAAGAGCTTGCTTTGACCAGCACTGCTCCCTGCTCTGAGATTGCCAAAGGGGTGCCTGGAAATTCTAGAAATAAAATCGCTGCTATTTATGGGAACAAGCAGCCCAATAGCCCAACTTAGCCTGTGTCCATTGGAGCTTGGAAGCTAAACATGGTTGGACATGGTCGGTACTTGAATGAAAGACCACCAAGGAAGACTGGGGTTGCTATGCAGAGGAACGCAATGGCAACCCACCTGTGCTCATCTCTTGCTTTGAAAACCGGTTTGCCACGAGTCAGTTGCGACTTGACAGCACACGATTATTATATTTAGCAGAATAGTGAAGGCTGTGCTCCAGAAAGCACAGAGATTATAAATTAAGAGACACCTTGAGTCTTGCACCAGATAAGCAATGAACAGTCTTGTATATTATGCCTGCATACAAATTAGGGGTCATTCACTCACAGTTTGGCCTTTTAGCTTGACAACCGAGCAGATACCTGTTAGGTAGGTAAATAGCAAATATTCTATACCTGCTGGATTTCTGTCTGGATATATTTCCCAAGCCCAGTTTCTAGAATGACTGTCCTTGCAGCATAGATTGCTTTGAGATTGATTTGCGGTGCCCCCCCCCCCCCCACCCCCCCCCCATTTTATGCAGAGTTACATCCTTGAAGTCAATGGGCTTAGAAGGTTGTAACTGTGCCTAGGGCAGCAGTGATAGTGAGTTCACGGCCAAGAGGGCATTTCTACCAGTTTCTTCCGAGTATAGCATGCATGCTTTCACTGACGTGCTATACCAGCCTTGCATATGTGGCTTGATAACAGAAAGCCCTCTTCCCACCTCTGACTGCCTCACTACCAATCCAGCTTCAATGTAGACATAGTAGCAAGAAGGTCTGAGGCACACTTTATACCACTGAGTCAGAAGGATGCAGTTGTTAGGATTGAATATGGCAATATGGACATAAAGCCTGACCTAACTGTTGCCTTTCTAGCTCTTTCTGATAGAGAAAGCAGGGAGGCGCATCCTGTTCCTTGGTGGAATGTTTGGCATGTTCCTGTGCACAATATTAATGACAGTTGGACTCACACTTCAGGTAAGATGCATCTGTTCAGGAATTATTTATGTGGCCTGAAAAGCATGATATCCTACCTCTCAGTAGAACTCTCCAGCTACATAAACGTTCATCTTGCTTCTCAAAGGGCATTCTGTTCAGTGTGAGCTGCAGGGTTTTTGTGTGTTAGGTGATTCTCATTGTTCTATGAAGGGTAATACTACGTTCTGCCACTAGGTGTAGCTATTCACCTATTTGCTGTCTCGGCGTTTGAGGGTTTACAACCTCAGTTTATACTGATACCTAGAGAACAACAGCAAAAAACCCTGGGCCTATGCCAGATTCAGAACCTGAGGGATGGTGGGTAAGGAGTTGGTCTCTGCACCACCAAGCTCTGGCCAAAGTGGGAACTTCAGGGTATTCAGACTAGCCAGAACAGAAGCATCCTGAACAGCAATATGCTAGAAGAGGTCACGTGACAAGGACTGACACGTATAAAAGCTTCAATTCAGCCTATAAAACCTTCCTGTGTAACTGGACTCAGTTCAGATGTCGTGAACAAACCTGACTCTCATGAGTCTTCCCTCCTTCACTTGCACAGTGAGCCAAGGCTGACGTCTTCATTTATGCCCCACCCTTCCCCCCACAAAGCAGCTTACATTATTCTCCCCTCCTTCATTTTATCCTCACGACAACCCTGTGAGGTAGGTGAGCTTGAGAGTGTGCCACTGGCCCTTGGTTGCCCATCAAGCTTCCACAGCAGAGTGGGGATTTGGACCTGGGTCTCCCCAATCCTAGTCTGACACTCTGACCACTCTTGGGTCATTGCTGAAGGCCATAGGTGTGAGCGAACTTTGGACAAAAGACTTTTAATCAGGGGTCATTTCGTAGAAAAAGAGGTGCAGGAGCTCATTAGCATAACTCATTAGCATAACTTATTTGCATATGCCATACCCCCGGACATCACTGGAAGTGTGTCAGAAGGCAACACCCACCACTCAGGCTCCACTGGACTCTTTTAGATTGCTAGCTATGGGAGGGGGGAAACGTGCGGATCTGTCCTCGCAGAGGAGGGAGAGCTCGTACCTGAATAAAACTTGGTCTTAAAGGTGCCACTGGACTGTTTTGGGCTGGGGGGGTCCTCTGCAACTTACCTGGCTGCTTCTTGCTCTGACGGAGGGCTGCTGGGAGCAAGGGGTGGGGCTTGTTGGATGTGCCCGCCCCCTGGGCTCTTTACTGCCGGAGCTCTTTACTGCCGGATATACACACATGAAGTCGCCTTATACTGAATCAGGCCCTTGGCCCATCAAAGTCAGTATTGTCTGCTCAGACTGGCAGCAGCTCTCCCGGGTCTCAGGCAGAGGTCGCTCACATCACCCGCCTGCTGATATTTTTAAGTGGAAGTGCTGGGGATTGAACCAAAGACCTTCTGCATGCAAAGCGGAGGCTTTTCCACTGACCCACACAGCCCCTCCCCTAATTATCAAACTGGACATGTTATCCAGGCCATTGGCAGTCAAGAGGATCTGTGGGGTGAGAAAATGCAGGAGGTCCCTGTGGAATGGAGCTTATAGGAAATGCACACTCTCTGGTCTAAGCTCCAAGTGGCCTCTCCTTGCCTTTGCCAAAGGCCAGCCAGGCCTGAATATTGTATTTGTATTTAATTTATGCCCCACATTTCCCCAACAGGGACCCAACGCATCTTTCTATATCTTTCTCCCCTTCACCTTTTTTAGGGTTGCCAAGTGTCACTTACCTCTTCCGCGGGGGACTCCCGGGTGTCTCCCGGAGCGCGCACATGCGCCGCATGCACGTCACCAGGAAGTGACGTTATGACGCCGGGCACGCTGGGGGTGGGGCCATGACCATACAAGGGAAAACCATAGAGTTTTCGCTTGTATGGCCATGGCCCCGCCCCCAGCGTGCCCGGCATGCCAGCGTCACTTCCTGGTGACACGTACGTCGGGGAGGAGTTCCCCCTGGGGCCCAATCCAGCGCCGCCGGGGAACGGGCCTCTGGGGCGGGGGTTTCCCCGCCCCCCCGGGGGGACTGGGGATCCCTAACCTTTTTATCTGTACAACATCTACCCTGTAAAATAGATTAGGCTGAGAGACACTGATCAAAGGTCACCCAGCAAGCTTCCATAGCAGGGTAGGGATATGAACTCCCATATATCCCTTATATCTCCCATATATCTGTATGTCCTAGTCCAGTATCCTAACATGTTCTCAACCCATTTTACCACAGCTATAAGTCCTTGTTTCCCAGAGTTCAGGAAGCAGTCTTACACGGGGGAAGGGAGAGCGTAATCTGTTGGGGACACTCCAGCTGTGATAGTCACATAGGTATTTTCTGGACCAGAATTAGAAGATGTTCTAATTCAACAGCTGTGCATCTGGCACCAGACCAGTGTTCCCTCTAAGCTGAGTTAGTGTGAGCTAGCTCAGTTTTTTAGCCTCTGGCTCACACATTTTTGTCTGAGCTCAGGAAGGGTGGCTCCAGACAGAGCAAACTAATTTATGCAGCGGCCAAATCGCTTGCTCACAACTTTAATGCCAGTAGCTCACAAAGCAGAATTTTTGCTCACAAGACTCCACAGCTGAGAGGGAGCATTGCACCAGACAGATGACTCTCATCTTAAGAGGCCTCATAAACACCCTTGTCTCGTGTCTATTAATCTTGCTGCTTAATTTTCCTTTTTTGGTCCAGTATTAGCTTATTGGTTATTTCCAGGGGTCATTCGTAGGAAAAGAGGTGCAGGAGTTCATTAGCATAACTCATTAGCATAACTTATTTGCATATGCCACGCCCCCTGACATCACCAGACGTGTGTCAGAAGGCAACACCCACCGCTCAGGCTCCACTGGACTGTTTTGGATTGCTAGCTATTGGGGGGGGGGGGAACGTGCAGATCTGTCCTCGTAGAGGAGGGAGAGCTTGTACCTGAATAAAACTTGGTGTTAAAGGTCCCACTGGACTGTTTTGGACCTGGGGGAGCTCTGCAACTTACCTGGCTGCTTCTTGCTTGAGTGGTGCTGGGAGCAGGCGGTGGGGCTTGTTGCATGTGCCCGCCCCCTGGGCTCTTTACTGCTGGAGCTCCGCTCCTGTGCGCTCCTGCAGGAAATGACCCCTAGTTTCATTGTAATATGTCACATTGTAACATGTGTCTGTACCTCAAATTGTTTGACCTCTGAAGAAGGCCCCTAAGGGGCAGAAATGCATACGGTCACTTGTACTGGCCCTTGTGTTCAGGTCACTTGCACTTTCTATCGAGGCCTTCACTGGGCCCTTATATGCTTTTAACTGTCTTTCTAATAAATACATGTATTTTTGTATATAATAAGTTTACACTAGGTTTTTAATATCGACCCTTTATCAGGCTTCTTTCTTACCCTTGCGGTTCTTGAAACCCTGACAGTGTGACCTCAAATGTTGCTAGGGCTGCCAACCCCCACGGTAGGGCGGAATTCCCCCCGCCCCGGAGGCCCGTTACCCAACGCCGGGGAATCGGGGCCCGGAGGGAACTCCGCCCCGGCGTGCGCGTCACCCGGAAGTGACGTCGCACGCTGGGGGCGGGGCCACGCCATTTGAGGGGAAAACTCTTTGTTTTCCCCTCAAATGGCGTGGCCCCGCCCAGCGTATGACGTCACTTCCGGTGACGCTCTGGCGGCGCGCGCATACTCGGACAACTCCCGGACCGGCAGGACGCTCCCCCGCCGGTACGTTTTAAAAATTTGGCAACCCTAAATGTTGCTAATATGAGTCTTGCTGTCATTTTTTTTTTAGGTTACACATGCTTGGATGAGCTACGTCAGCATGGTGGCCATCTTTGTCTTTGTCAGCGTCTTCGAACTCGGGCCGGGACCAATCCCCTGGTTTATTGTTTCTGAGCTGTTCAGCCAAGGCCCTCGACCATCCGCGGTCGCATTGGCTGGCTTTGCCAATTGGTTCTCCAACTTCATGGTCGGGATGTGCTTCCAATACATAGCTGTAAGAAAGCCTAGTTTGTTTATTATCCTGTCACAAAGGTGGCGTTTGAAGGGCTTCGTCTGTTTAAACATTACGGTTGGGAACAGAGCAGGCTAGAAATGGGGGGGGAAATGGCAGATGGAAGACATATTCCCAGATTTGAAAATCATAGCCATGAATTCTGTCCTGATGCATGAGGAAGGACAGGGAACCCCAATTCTGCATTTGAAAATGCAGTACGCTAATGGAGAGATGGGAGACTCCGTGGGGATGCCAGAAGTTGGCTGCAACTTGATGGCAGACCAATGAAGAAAGCCTTGATCCGTAATACTACTGACCAATGTGAGGTACTTGTTGACATACAGACCTGACTTAGGGGCCCACCAGCACAATGCTACCTTTACAGTATTGGGGCAATTCTGATTTCTCCAGCAGTTTCTTCTCACTGTCCCTTCCCTTGCATAGTATATGATTGGTTGCTGCTGAGACTCGGGCTATATCAGTTGTCCCCCTTTCTTCTGGAACAGCCTCTCAAATAATGCGAGGACTACTCCTAACCTCCTAGACTTCTGGAAAGGCTATAAAACCAAATTATTATGAAGAGAGCTTCGGGCTGGCTGAGTTTAGGGCTCAGGGCACAGTTAGATGACAAGTCAAGTGTTTTTTCAGGCTGTCGTTTTTGATGGCTGCCGTTTTGCTTACGATTTTATTGTTGTTTTTGTTTCTCTTTTAATGCTCACCTTGGGGAAAGGGTAGGCTCAGGGATATTTGAAATAAATAAACGATGTCCAGTCAGGGATGGCCCAAACAGATTTGGAAGCAATGTGTGTCACCTCCATTTAGGGATGCCAGCTCCAGGTTGGGGAATTCCTGGAGATTGGGGTGGGGTGGAGTTTGGGGAGGGGGAGGTTTGGGGAGGGGGAGGACCCCAGTGGGGCAAAATGCCATAGAAGCTACCCTCCAAACCAGTCATTTTATCCAGGGAATTGATCTTTGTAATCTGGAGATCAAGTATAATTCCAGGAAATCTCTAGATGACACCTGGAGGTTGGCAAGGCCTCATATAACTCTGTACAAATTTACACTGTTCTTTGGTGGAGGGTGAGAGTTCAAATCCTGGAGTGAGTGCTGAACAGAGTTACATTGCTTCTCAACTGTTTTCAACCAGCCCTGACCTGGATAGCCCAGACAAACGCAATCTTGTCAGTTCTTGGAAGCTCAGCAGGGCCAACACTGGCAAGTACTTGGATGGGAGACCTCCAAGGAATACCAGAGCCAGGATGCAGGGGCAGGCAATAGCAAGCCACCTCTCTGAAGGTCCAAGCCCCATTAGGAGTTGCCAGAAGTCAAGAATGACTTCTAGGCATGCACGCACAAATGTGTGCGCGCACACACGCACAAACAAACAACCTTCCCCCCCAAAAAAACCTGTTTTCACCCAAATAAATTTTGTCTAAACCTAACTTGCTTTTACTTAGGACAAAAATAATAAAACAAAACCCCTGTAAGCCAGTACTCTTAGAATGAATTGTTCACTTCATTATGTAACAATTTTTTACTTTGATGGTGTACATCGGGGTCCCAAACATGGTGCCCCCCAGTGGGGGAGGGGGGATTTACCGGGAGCAGAAGGGAGGCCCATCCAACATACAGCAATGTTTCTATGTCACTGCCCACATTACCCAGAAATGACGTCATCATGCCTGGACGCTCTGGAATTTGGGCAAAAATTCTATGGTAAATTTGGCTTCTACCATAGAGATTTTGCCCAAATACCAGAGTATCACCCTGACATCCTGGATGTGATGGTGTCACTTCTGGGTCACGTGGGCAGTGACATAGACACGTCGCTGCACATCAGATGGATCACTTCCTTTTTCAGGGTAAGTTCCTCCCTACCAGCCAGCTGATTGGCAGCAGAGAGGTGGGGACTGTCTTCACGGGACCCCCACCTCCACTGCGAGGTCTGGCAACCCTAATGCCCATGGGGAGAGGAAATATGTATGCTTCCCTGGACTCTTTAGAGGAAGAGTGAGATTTCATTAGAGAAATGTGATAGAATTGTTTCCCAGTTCTGGAAGAGGAACAAATATTCTGCAGTCACCAAAATGCAACCTTTTCCTGACCGATCACCATTGTTGATAATGGGGAGAAATGTATTAACTGGGATTTTCTTTCTGCTTTGCCCATTACAGAGGTTCACTGGACCGTATGTGTTTCTCATCTTTGCCGCTATGCTCTTTGGCTTCGGTATGTTTATATACCTCAAAGTGCCGGAAACAAAAGGAAAATCATTTGAAGAAATTGCGGAAGAGTTCCGTCGCAGAAAGAAGGGATCTGGTAGAGGCTCCAGAGCCGCTACTGAACTGGAGCATTTGGGAGGCAACCCCCAGGCCTAGAGACCAGGACAACCTGGGGAAAATACCCATTGTATTCATGCTAATGGGTGAAGTTTCGGGGAAAGCATTCGTTAAAATGTAAAAATATGGAAATTGATACTGGTATGCTGAGTTTGTATTGCAACTTCAGGTGGATGCAGTTGTAGAGTTCTGTGTCAAGCCAAGAAGTGATAGCTTGTCAAGACTGTACTTTTAAAATGTGGAGGAGGGAAAGGCAGGTATCCCTTACTGGGGACCTCGGTGCTATCGATGTGGGATTTGCTGGAGAACAAGAGATACGAATGCACTGGAGAAAACACCCAAGAGTGCTGCATGCTCATTCACTCTCAGGATTTTGAACACAGTCCCACATCCTGTGATTCAATTGCGTTATGCAATTTAGGAAATTCTGCCAGTATCGGCTTAGTTTGCATGCTTTTGGTCCAGTTGCCCCGATCTAGTATGGATTTTAATGGAAGGGGCATTTAAGGAGAGATGTGCAATGTTTTTGTTTTGGTATTATCGCCATGGCTTGGAAAGGGGAAATTCATCCCCCTACGAGCAGAGGTCTCATTTCTCTACGACTGTCTGCACCAAACTCACTTGTCACATTTCAGCTCATTTCCCTTCTGTCTGCTGCTGTCCTGTAAATCAGTTTTGCTTAACCCCCTTACACAAGCGCCTCCTGCTTCCTAGAGCTCAATGCACAAGATCCTTCATTTTTTTTTAAAAAAATGTGTTATTTGCACAATTGCCCCCATGAACCCAAAGCAGCCCTAGAGAATCAGATGCCCTCGGCCGGGGATGCAGGTCTTGGGAATGGTGACATAGCAATATTTGTAGAGAACGCAATATTATTATATAGCATTAGCAGATAAAAGGTGCCATCCTGAACAGAGTTACACCCTTCAAAGTCCATTGGAGTCAGTGCACTTTGATGGGTATAACTCTTGATTTAGGATTGTATGGAATACGTATAAGATGTGTAGGGGAATGTGTTCATGGGATCAATATAGGCAGGGCCGGCTACCATAGTTTATTGTCTGCTGGGGTGTCTATGGACCTCTCCACCGGAAGTCCTGTTTTTCCCCTGCCCCAAATAGTGGCGACACTCAAGGACACGATGGAGTATCTATCCTACAAAGACCATTTTCCTCCCAAGAATTGGCAGATTGCCCCGGAGGTCTCTGTAATGTCCCTGGAGTCTGTGGGCCAACCCCTTATTTCTCACTGGGAACCGGTGTCTGAAGGGTGGTAGAAGTTACTTTGTGTTACCTGCTTCCTCCACTGCTGCCGGGCTATAGATTGGCTGTGTCTCCAGTTCCATTGTGGACTCTGCATCTGCAGGTACCCGACCGTGCTGACTGTTGACACTGACCCTGAATACTGGTTGCCAACTAACCAGGGGGCAGAGGAGAAAATCTGATCTGGCTAGCTTATGTGCCTTTAACAGCTTGGTTTGGAGGAATCAGCTGAAGTTTTCCATCTCAGGACATAAAACTCCTGTTCATGCCCCAGGGTAACAGGCACTGGTGGGCCTCATTCAACAGTGCAAATTCACCAACAAAGAAAAGGAGGTCCCAACAGGGAAGCAACAGGGACAGTGTGAGCAATGTGTTGGGACAGGTTTACCCTGTTTATAGCAACACCTTCTCCTTCTTTAAGTGGGGGCAATTCTGCTTTGGCTTTTCCCTCCGTGGTTTTACCAAGCCCATGTTGGAACAGAAATTCTCCTCTGCATTGCATGCTGCTTTCACTTTCTTTGACCATCAGATTTGATGGTGGTACCCTCTGCCTTGCATGCTGCTTTCACCTTTGATCATTGGGTTTTATGGTACCTTCTGCATAGTTTAATGGCCTTTCAGGGGTGACTTCGCAGTCAGTACGGCGTTGCCCCCAAGGTATCTGAATGTGGTTTTGAGCTGCACCTTTTTCTCAGCGCTGAGAAAATGTGGAGCGAATGCCAGATGCAGAATCGCCCTGGATGGCCATAGGAGAAAACCTGGAACAGCCGTAACCAAACACAGAATGGAATGCGGACCACACCTCTTCTCCCACCCTGTGATATGGGTAGTAGCTTGTGCTGGAAAACGGTGTGGATTATAGACATTTCTGCTCACACATTTTCAACTGATACTCTGCGGTAGCTCCTAGACTCTGCTTCTGGATTCACTGCCTGGAAATCTCTCCGGTTCTTGCAGATTCCCATCTGTTTTTAAAAGATATATGTCATTATGTGGAATTCTAATGAGGTCCTTTAAAAAAAACCAAATGAAGGCAGCAATAATAGAAATGGGGACGGGGGTGAGCGTTTCTTACCTATCAAAGAGCAGGAAAGGATTACTGCTCAACAAGAGTACTCCTTTGAATTTAATCCTGAACTGACCTTTTAAAAAAATGATAATGGATTTCTACAAAAAAGGGTGGGGGGAGGAATACATCCTGAGAAAACTCTCATAAAACCAGGCGTCAATAGTTCTCTATGGATGTGATGAATTTGCAAAAGAGAAGGGGCAGCTAGCTTGTTTTCTCAGGTCTACCCGAAGAGAATGGCGGATACGAGACTTGTGATGTCAGCAGTATTATTATTCGTGCCTGTAACTGTGCTGTAAATAGTAACCATGAAACAATGTTTTTGACATTTGCTGGCTTTTCGTTATTGCTCTTTGCCTTCCACTGACCTTGAAGTGGATAAGCGTCGCTTTGGAAACAGGACAGACTTGCTGACGCCTACCTTTGGGGGAATCCATCCTGCCCTGGGCCCTGAGCAAAGGTCAAATGATTTTTCAGTAGACTGTAGATCTTAGAATTCTAGAAAGGGGGAGTCTAAAGATGAAGCAAAAAAAAAAATTAAAATTGGGCAGGGAGGAAACGATCTTTCCTACTCTATGCTTTGACAGGAGTGTCCAGAATGGCATCCTTGGCTGCGGTCACACTAAATAATCCACTTACAATCCACTTTCAGTGCACTTTCCAACTGGATTTTACTGTGGCCGATTTCCCACAAGCACTGCTCCGTGCTCGCTCTTCCCTTTTGCCTCGATGGTACGTGTCAATTTCACACAAGCTGCTGCACGGCTGCATTTTGTCCCGCAGCTTCCCCACGTCTACTCAATCCTCAAAAAACAGGATTGAGTAGACACGGGGGGGGGGGGGCAAAATGCGGCCCCGCAGCAGCTTGTGTGAAATTGACACATACCATGGGGCAAAAGGGAAGAGCGAGCGTGGAGCAGCGCTTGTGGGAAATCGGTCTGTATGAACTGGCAAGATCCAGTTGGAAAGTGCACTGAAAATGGATTATTTAGTGTGTGTGACCACAGCCTCAGAGCAGTTATGAAGAACTTGTGACTCAGGAGCCTATAAAGGCCTTGGTTTGCTGTGAATGCTCGGACACGTACACCTGACAGAGCAGTGACACTATTTTGCAACCACCAAATTGTTTTTCTCAGGGAAAAATTATATCGGAACTCAGAATTCAAATTCAGACACCAAACTTCTACAGGTAACAATTTCAGATGTATTCATTTATTTTGTTTCAAAAATGTCCATGCCGCCTCTCCAGAAACCTGCTCAAGGTGACTCACAAATAAAATCATAAAAATAACATCTCCCTTATAAATAAAAGCCGAATGGTGGTGGCACTTCTCTAGAACATTCCACACGCTCCAAAATCAGTTCGCTCTCTGATCTGTCATTCAGAGGGTCTCCCTATCCACGTGCTTCTTTTGCTGAGTCCTGCCTCCAACATTCTAATCAGTTTGCTCTTCCTCTCCCCCCCACAGCCAGTCAGAACACAGAGGTCATTTGCATATGCGACTTGATTAGCTTTTGCCTCTAACATTCTAAACAGTTTGCTCTTCTGAGGTAAAATGTGTCCAATCTCCACGTGAGGGCTGGAGATCACTCCGAATTACAACTGCTTTCCAGATGGCAGAGATCAGTTCCCCTGGAGAAAATGGTGGGCTCTGTATCCTTATATGCTGCTGAGGTGGCCCCCATGACAGCCAATGTGACGTAGAGGTCAGGGCTTCAGAGCACGGGAGAGGCTGCAGGTGTGTGGGGGGTGGAAAGCTGAAGAGTGAGGGGGAAATAAAGATAGGTTGATGATTGGCTGGGAAGGAGACAGGGTTGCCAACTCCATTTGGGAAATTCCTGGAGATGTGAGGGATGGTGCCTGGAGAGGGTGAGGTTTCAGGAGGCATGGGACCTCGGACAGGTACAAAGCCATAGACTCCACCCTCCAAACCAACCATTCCCTTCTGGGGAACCATCGTTGCCAATCTCCAGGTGAGGACTGGAGAGCACTCAAAATTACAACTGTTCTTTAGGTAGCAGAGATCAGTTCCTCTGGAGAAAATGGTGAACTCAGTGTCATTATACCCTGCCGAGGTCACCACAGCAAATTGACACTGAGTGTCCAAGGCTGGGGGAACCCACCCAGAGCCTCTTTCTAGAGGTCGTTGCATTTATTTCCACAACGGGCCTTTTCCCTAGTCATTAAGATAATTCAAAAGACCACAGCATACATCTGAGCTAAATGGGCACCGTGCTTTAGTTTAACATTCAAACAATGTTCCTGGACTGTGGTTAGCTAATAATGTCCTGTAATTAATAAACTTTACGAAAAACCTCGTCAGCATAACTTTGATGGTGTTTTCCTAAAGCGCTGAGATTATAGCTCTTAGGGGTTTTCTGTTGCGTCAGATAAATGGCTGACAGTGTGCGCTTTCTACTTCTGAAAATGAGCTCGGTGTCCTAATGCAACAGAGCTCGGACATGTGGTCCCATCATCATTTTCTGGACTAATTTAGTATGAGGGTTTCTGCCCCACTTCATTTTGTTTTTCATTATCCCTTTTAAACAGGGTACTCACTTGTGAGAGGCCAGGAAAGCCGGGGAGAGAGAAGTAAATGAGGCAGAGAGCCTGTGATGATGATTTCCCCCCCCCCCTTTTTGTTTAAAGGCTACCTGCTTTATAGCTTAATAGAGGTCAGCCATCCTCAATGTGGTACCCATAAGCACCAATAAGGGCTCTTTTTGTAGCAGGAACTCCTTTGCATATTAGGCGACACACCCCTAATGTAGCCAATCCTCCAAGAGCTTACAGAGCTCTTCTTACAGGGGCTCCTGTAAGCTCTTGGAGGATTGGCTACATTAGGGGTGTGTCACCTAATATGCAAAGGAGCTCCTGCTACAAAAAGAGCCCTACGATGTTACACCATAAGCACCATAGTTACAATGTGTTTCCTAGCACCCATTTCCTTCCTCTTCAAAGCATCTCTTGCCCAAAGCAACACAGGCAGGTTCCATAGCCAATAGCATGAGAACACTTCCAGGTGTCCCCCTCTAGGAACCATAGAGTTCACACCTCTCTAGGAACCACAGAGTTTCCAGCAATGCCTAGGGAGGACTGAAACCACTATCAGCTTTTCCCTGGAAGTGATGTCACACTGTAGGCCTAACAGCCTTTTTTTCCCCCTGCCACCACTCAGAGTACTCTCCCTGCTATGCAACCAGCAGTTTTATTTAAAAATGTATATTCCAGTTCATCAGCAGAAGATTCTTTGAGGGGAAGTTTTAAAAATACACTAAATAAGAACACAGTAAAACAAGAGAAACAGACCCATATGGAAACCGAAAGCCTTGCCAATTAATGACTCCAGGTGTGGCATGGAAATCTCCCAGAATTCAGCTGATCTCCAGATGACAGAGGTGAGTTCTGGAGAAAATGGCTGCTTCGGAAGGTGGACTCTGTGGCACTATACCCCACTAAGGCCCTGCTCACCCCCAAATAGGGTTGCCAAATCTAAATCGCCCGGGAGCGGGAGGGCTCCCGGACGATGTCAGGGTTGTGCGCGCACGCGCGCCGGGTACACGTCACCCGGAAGTGACGTCGCATGCTGGGGGCGGGGCCACGCCATTTGAGGGGAAAACAAAGAGAACATGGGAAATCGGGGCTCCGAAGCGGGGGATTCCCCGCCCCCCGGCTGCATTTGGCAGCCCTACCCCCAAACCCCATGTTCCCCAAGCTTCACCCGCAAATCTCCAGGAATTTGCCAACACAGAGTTGGCAACCCTAGATCTGGCAGAAAGGTGGGCATACCAGGTGCCTGCTAACGGCCAGTGAGCTCCTGGCAATTGGTGATGCTCACCGACATTCATCTCGTTGATGGACAGAAGCAGGCCGGCAAAACGGGGGAGGAGGAGAAGGAGATCTTCCAGAGCAACCCAGAAGTGCCAGCATCACACTGGAGCGATTCTAGAGCATATGCCCCAGTACTACGCTGACTCTTCAGAGACAGGATAGAGTATTAACTTACTAGCTAAAGGATGGAAACAGATGGCAAGAGGCCTATCTGCCTCATGGTGCCAAGAGAGGACCGTGTGTGACTCTCTCTCTTGGTGCATGCAGGAAGAGAGAGCGCCTTCAAGAGTGAGTGAGAGAGCGGAAGGAAAGGGAAAACGTCCCTGAGAACTCAGTCTGCATTTCAAAGGGGACAGTGGCAGAAGAGTAAACACAGGAAGAAAGGTCTGCGTGCCTATCTAGCTATCTAACCTCTCTCTCTCTTGAAGAAGAGGAGATTGGATTTCTAATTATACCCCACACTTCACTACCCGAAGGAGTCTCAGAGTGGCTTACAAACTCCTTTCCCTTCCCCTCCCCACAATAGACAGCCCGAGAGGTGGGTGGGGCTGAGAGAGCTCTGACAGAAACTGCTCTTTTTCAAGGACAGCTCTTATCAGAACTATGGCTTGCCGCGAAATCTGGAGGTCTGAGACAGGGGACATCACACCGGGAACTTCCAATGCGATGCTGGCACTTCCAGGTTGTGCTGGAAGCAGGGCCGTAGCTAAAGCCCTCCTAGTGGGGGGAGGCCCTGGGGAAAGGGGGGAGGCTGGAGTGTGTGTGTGTGTGCGCGCGCCGCACACACATCACCGGGAGTGGCATAATGCCCTCCCCCCCTTCTCTGGCCCTGACTGTCAGGGTCCCGGCTCCAGCCGCAGCCCTTCCTGCCTTGGCGGCGGCCCGTCTATCGCTTCCCACCCCCCCCCGGCGGCGGGCCCGCCTCCCCGCCCGCCGGAAAGCGGGGGCTGACCGGCCGGAGGATGATGGAACTCTCTGCAGTCACCGCAGCCCGAGAGGGGAGGAGAGGCGAGGCGACCCCGGCAGCAACAGGCAGCGCCTCCGCCGCCCGCGCACCTCCGAGACGCAACACGAGCGGCCCTCCTCGCCACATGTGCACCGGCCGTGCTGCTCC
Source organism: Gekko japonicus (assembly GCF_001447785.1). NCBI lineage: Eukaryota > Metazoa > Chordata > Lepidosauria > Squamata > Gekkonidae > Gekko > Gekko japonicus. The sequence goes on along the minus strand of NW_015167107.1, from coordinate 21,817 downwards.
GCTCTCCAAGAGGCCCCAGAAAGGCCTCTCGGAGAGCGGAGCGGCATGGCCGGTGCACATGTGGCAAGGAGGGCAGCCCGCGTTGCGTCTTGGAGGTGCGCGACAACCGGTCAGCCCCATATTTCGGGCGGGCGGGGAGGCGGGCCCGCCGCCGGGGGCAGGGGTGGGAAGCAATAGGCGGGCCGCCACCAAGGCAGGAAGGGCTGTGGCCGGAGCCGGGACCCTGACAGTCAGGGCCAGAGAAGGAGGCGGCGGCAGGGGCAGCGCTGATTTGGGAGGGGGGAGCAGGGGAGGGGGCTTGCAAAACCAGCGAGGAGGCCAGGCCCCGTGGGCCCCACGCAGGCTACGAGCCTGGCTGGAAGTGACATCATCATCCAGTGACAAAGACTGCCACCCCTGCAGTAAGTACACCCCCCCCATCTCCTGCCGATTGCCGGGCCATGGCAACTCTAAGGGGAAATTGCAAGACAGAGGCTCTGCCTGTGACTGCTGCAGGGAGGGTGGGTAGGCAGCACAAGATATGCCTTCAAAATGGCAGCATGAAAATCTGCCTTTCCTACTCCCCTTTCAGCCTTTTAAATGGCTTCTTCTTTTTCCTTTCCCAGCTGAGCTGGGCTGTATCTTTACAGCTGCCTCCTGTATCTTTACATTTTTTCAGCAGGAAAAGTAAAGGAAGGGAAAAGAAGGGGGTTCCAGGTAATGGGGCGGGTCAAATTCCCCTTTGCACATGTGCAGTGCAGGTGGGGTTGCCAAGGCTCCCCTGGAAACCGGCGGGGGATGTGGGGGTAGGGTTGCCAGATCCAGTTTGGGAAACTCCTGGAGATTTGAGTCTGGGGAGGACAAGGACCCCAGTGGGGTATAACACCATAGAGGAGATGAGCTGTAATTCTGGGGAGCCCCAGGTCCTACCTGGAGGCTGGCATCCCTAAGTGTAGGAAGGGAATAGAGACAAAGGTGGCAGATGTAATGGTGATGGATGTGTGTGCTGGAAGAGGCAATGTCTGGTTATACAAAGAAGAGAAGAAGACCCTGCAGGGGGCAGCAATAAGACTATTAGATAGGATAGTGAGGACAGCACCTTTACTCTCCTGTTAAGTGTCATTCCTTGTCTGACTCCAGATTGCTACTCTCAGGGCAATTTCCCCCTTCTTCTCCGAAGTGCCACACTTCAGCCTCCCCCCTCTCTCAGCTACAGTTATAGTTAGGAGCAGGGCTTGTTTTGTAGAAAAAGCCCAGCAGGAACTCATTAGCATAATAGGCCACACCCAACAGCAGGAACTCATTAGCATATTAGGCCATACCCCTGACAGCACAGCTCATTAGCACATTAGGCCGCACCCCCACGTTACCAGAAGTGTGGTTATCCAGCCACACCCACCTTTTGCTTGTTATTCTGTTTATCTTGTTTGTTGTCAAAACCCAGGGCTTTTTTGTAGCAGGAACTCCTTTGCATGTTAGGCCACACACCTCTAATGTAGCCAATCCTAATGAGTTTCTGCTGTTGGGTGTGGCCTATTATTCTAATGAGTTCCTGTTGGGTGTGGCCAACTTGGGAGCCAGCCGGAACTCCGTTCCTGTGCGTTCCTGCCCAAAAATAGTCCTGGTTAGGACCCTGTCTCTGTCTCTCCTCTTCCCTATCAAGTATGTCAGTTCCTGAATAAACCTTTGTCTTCTCTTTTATCAGGTTGTGCACCGTTACTGTGTTAATTACTCTGTCAACAGTGTGCAGCCATGTGTGATCCTGCCCATTCCCACCCTACTTGCTGCTGGTGTGAAGCAGGTGCATTATTGCATCCCCTTTCAGAAACAGGCACAGAAAGGCCTTTGAGGATCAGTTTCATCTGTCTGCGTTCTGTACAAGTCAAATCCAACAACATCCACCAGAACTCTGTGCACAAAAAAACTTCAATATTATTGAATCCTGTGATCGAGCAACAAATTATAGCTAAGAATTAAATGCTTTCAAACATACACACAATAAACCAAATTAAATTATGTTACAATCCATTGCCAGAATTGTGATTCTGTTTAAACTTATTTCTGTGCAAACGGGAAACGGGTTTTTGAAAGCAGGTTTGCTTTTTGCAAAGAGACTATCTGAATAAATAATAGCCTGTTCGTTCAATGCAATGTCACAGTGCACATAAAAAGCAGACTTACGCATGCTGAGCATGTGCAAGAAATTGTGGCATTCTCTAAAAAGCAGTAGACATCACAAAAGACTGTTCGCCACTCTCTCCTTATAGGAGGGCCGATCCACTTGCACATGCAATGAAACTTGGCTGGATCCCAGCTCTGTGGGGAGAATACAGCAGCCCAATAAGCGGTGCCCCCATAAAGGTAAAGGTTTCCCTTGCTCGAAAGCCAGTTGAATCTGACTCTAGGGATGCGGTGTTCATCTCCGTTTCCAAGCCGAAGAGCCGGCGCTGTCCAGAGACATTTCCGTGGTCATGTGGGCGACATGACTAAACACCAAGGTGCATGGAACGCTGTTACCTTCCCACCAAAGTGGTACCTATTTATCTACTTGCAATAAGTGGCTGCAAAAATCCTGAAGGTGATTGCAGGTTATATATTGTGAAGCTGCAAGATGATGACTTCCCCTCCCTCCTGAGGTTCTAAAGCTCAGGAATTTAAGCAGAGGAACAAACAAGGGAGAAAACAGCAAAGCAAGAAAGGAACACTACCCACGGCAGGGTAGTTGAGAGGCGCGGTGGGGTAGTATTTGGAATGAAGGACTGAGGGCTGAGGAGATCTGGGCTCAGATTCCCATTCACTCCTGAAGCTTACTGAGTCACTATCTCTCAGCCTAACCTACTGCATGATGCTGCTGTGATAGTAAAATGGAGGAGGAGGAGGAGGAGGAGGAGGAGGAGATTGGATTTATACCCCACCCTTTACTACCCAAAGGAGTCTCAGAGCGGCTTACAAACTCCTTTCCCTTCCCCTCCCCACAACAGACACCCTGTGAGGTAGGTGGGGCTGAGAGAACTCTGACAGAAACTGCTCTTTTTCAAGAACAGCTCTGACAGAACTATGGCTTGCCCAAGCTCATCCAGCAGGTGCAAGTGGAGGAGTGGGGAATCACTCCCAGTTCTCGCAGATTAGAGTCCACGCACTTAACCACTACACCAAACTACACCAAATATGCTTCCCTCAGCTCCTTGGAGAAAAGGTGGGATTTTAAACAATGTGGTAAAGTATCAGCTGCGAGAGTTGGACTATAAGGAAGGCCGAGCGCCGAAGAATAGATTCTTTTGAACTATGGTGCTGGAAGAAGATCAAATCAGTCAATCCTAAAAGAAATCAACCCTGACTGTTCCCTGGAAGGCCAGATAATGAAACAGAAGCTCAAATACTTTGGCCACCAAATGAGAAGGGAGCACTCACTGGAGAAGACCCTGATGCTGGGAAAGATTGAAGGTCAAAGAAGACGGGGACGGCAAAGGATGAGGTGGTTAGACAGTGTCATAGATGCAACGAACATGAAATTGAGTGAACTTCAGAGGACAGCAGAAGACAGGAGGGCCTGGCGTGACCTGGTCCATGGGGTCACGAAGAGTCGGACTCGACTGTGCGACTGAACAACAACAACAAAGTATCAGTTGTCATCTGTGTATTTCCAAATATCCTGGTGTCAGGCAGAAATGTAAGGGGACTACAGTGTTCTTGGAAATCACAAACAAGTGCTGGAAAAAGATTGCCAGTGCAATCCTACGCAGAGTGACTTCCTTCTAAGCCCTGTTACTTCAATAGACTTGCACCCTTTTAAGTCCACTGAAGTGAGAGCCAGTTTGGTGTAGTGGTTAAGTGTGCGGACTCTAATCTGGGAAACCGGGTTTGATTCCCCACTCCTCCTTAGGGGTAGGGACTAGATGCTACCCAGGGTTGCCAACTCTAGGTTTGGAAATTCCTGGACGTTTGGGGGGGGAGGGCCTGGGGAGGGCAGTGTTTGGAGAGGGACCTGAGTGGGGTAGAATGCCATACTGTCCAACCTCCAAAGTTGCCATGTTCTCCAGGTGAACTGATCTCTGTAGTCTGAAGATCAGTTGTAATTCTGCGAGATTTCCAGGCTCCATCTTGAAGTTGGCAAGCCTATCACCAAAACCACCATGTGCTGCATGAAGACCAAGGTAGTTTCCCTCACTGATGGGCACAGGGCAGGCCCACCAAGGTCCCTTTTAGAGATTCATGGAGGAGTGGAGATTTCCCAGTCCTCCTCAAACACTCTAACCAGTCCAGGGCTCTTTTTGTAGAAAAAGCCCAGCAGGAACTCATTAGCATAATAGGCCACACCCAACAACAGAAATCCATTCGCATATTAGGCCACACCCCTGACAACACAGCTCATTAGCACATTAGGCAGCACCCCCATGTTACCAAAAGTGTGGTTATCCAGTCACACCCACCTTTTGCTTGTTATTCTGTTTACCTTGTTTGTTGTCAAAACCCAGGGCTTTTTTGTAGCAGGAACTCCTTTGCATGTTAGGCCACACACCCCTAACGTAGCCAATCCTAATGAGTTTCTGCTGTTGGGTGTGGCCTATTATTCTAATGAGTTCCTGCTGGGCGTGGCCAACTTGGGAGTCAGCCGGAACTCTGTTCCTGTGCGTTCCTGCCCAAAAATAGCCCTGCTAACCACTATAGAACACAGTTGCTGCTAACTACTGTAGAAGGACAACTGAAAGTCAGTAAGAACTTTCGGGTTCTGGCAGGGCAAATCAAGTTGTTGTGTGAAGTAACATTTTGGTTATCAACTGGGAGTTACTCACCTCGATTATTTTGGAAAACAGATTGCCGGTAACCTTGAAGGGGTTATTGTGAAACATTTCAAGTCTGAGGTGGCAGGGCTACTTGTCAAGGGAAGTAGCAGAACATCGTAAACCACGCGGAGCCTATCCATCCGATAGGACAGGGGCCAAATTGTAAATAATGAAATGGAATTCAGCAACTGACTAGAGAACTGTAACTCGAGTATAAATGAGAGTCTGACTCACATCAGGCCCCACTGCCTAAGAAGACAGATAAGTGCTCACTAAAGAAAACCTGGTTTAGGCAGCAGGGATGGACCATTTAAAACACTAAAGTAAAATTGATTTCTTTATCAGCCTCAATGGAGAAATTGCAGGAAGTGAACAAAAGGCCTTCTGACTAACAATAGGGAATTTAGGCAAGCAAAACAAGCCATCCACAGCTGTGCAGGGCTGTGAATAGGTTCCCCCACAGATGCTATTTAGATGGATTCTCCCCCCCTCCCCCCCATAATGCTCACCATTATGCTATTGTTTAGAGCCATTTCTATCCACTGCCCTTTATCCCTGCGGCCCACTGGTGATTAAGCAGCCAGGGTCTTTATCAGAGGGTACATTAAATGGATTTTGTTGTATTGCTGCAAGGACTGATAGAGGGATTTAAATATATAATAAGCTGGTTTCCCTCTCCCCACTCACCCCCCCCCCCGGCAGTTTTTTAGGCTCCATTTGATTGCTATGTGATGACTAGTTAGGGTTGCCAATAGAGTTGCCATTCCCCCAGTAGTACTGGGGAACACCCCCCCCCCTAATTTTCAAGGCTTCAGCCCACGGCCAGCCAGCTGGCCAGTGGGGAAAGCCCCACCCCCAAACAGGGATATCATGTGGGATGTCCCCAATGTGATGACACCTGGAAGTGATGTCATCACACCAGGGACCTTGCGTGGGGACGCTTTGGTATTTGGGCAAACTTTATGGTTTTGAAGCCAAAAATACCATAGAGTTTGCCCAAATACTAGCGCATCCCCTACACAACATCCCTAGCTTGATGATGCCATTTCTGGGTGACGTCATCGCGTCGGGAACATTGTGCCCACCCCAGAATGGCCCCCAAAGTTCCCCACTCCATGGAAGATGAGACCCGACAACCCTAGTTGCCGGGGATGGTTGGCAAGAGGTGGGGGGGAAGATGGGGGCACTGGTGGAGCCAGCATGATGTCACTTCCATGAAAAACCCAGAAGTGACCTCACATTTGCTAAAAACCTGTTGGTAAAACCATAGAGATTCAAAGGATTCCTAGAGAGGACTGACATCACCCAATGGCAATTTTTTAATATTACTTTTCTCTGACTGGCTGCAGCAGCAGTTGTGGGAAATGGGAACCGGAAGTAAGATATCCCCTGCTCCCAGCAGAGGCTTGGTAGCTGTATGACCTATTAGCAGAGTCATCGACTCTTGGGCTGTCATTTCAACAAGTAGGTATCAAAAATTTCATTAATCTTCACCGATGTATCATAACTTAGTTGCAAGAAATCATCTGAAAGAATGTTCCTAGGGCACCAAGAGTCGCTGCTTTCATCCACTTTCGGAAGAACAGTATCGAAACGATAGAACATTCCGGAGACCATCGTCACACCATTTTCAATTGCCTTGTGCATTTATATATGTAGATTTTTTGTACACGTTTTTGTATAAATTTTGTGATTGTTATTTAAATATTTTCTAGCACAGTTACCTCACAGTTTCTTCTTTTTTCGGTCAGAGATGATCCTGCGACAACATAGCTGCAACAGCTGCAGTGTAGCTGATACAGATGAGTCACATTGACGGAGGGAGAACAGGAGGCTTTGGGACCCTGGACACAGCAGAAATAGTTTCTGCCTGGACCTGGATAGCCCAGGCTAGCCCAGTCTTTTTAGATCTCAGAAGCCAAGCAGGGTTGGTCTTGGTCAGTATTTGGACGGGAGATCACCAAGGAATACCAGGGTCGCAAAACAGAGGCAGGCAAAGGAAACCCCCCTCTGAACATCTCTTGCCTTGAAAACCCAACCATGGATTGCCCTAAGTCAGCTGTGACTTGTTGGCGAAAAGAAAAGAAAAATATTTTGCAGGGAACTTGTTACCTGCTGCTGTGACCAGCAGTAGGACTACCACATTGCTACTAGGGTGTTAGAGAAGCAGTACCATTCAAGAGCTTGCACTTCTAGCCTGACAACAAATTTGGCCTGACCAAATTTCATATCAAGTATTGTGGATCCTAGTTATGTCCTGTGCAATCCATAGAGTTGCCAACTTCCAGGTGGTGGCTGGATTTCTCCCGCTATTACAACTGATCTCCAGGCAACAGATCAGTTCACCTGGAGAAAATGGCCCCTTTGGCATTATACTCCACTGAAGTCCCTCCCTTCCCTAAACCCCTCCCTCATCAAGCTCCGCCCCCAAAATCCCCAGGTATTTCCCAACCTGGAGTTAACAAATAAATGTGTGTGTGTGTGGGTTAATGGGGGACAGTTTTCTTGCCTGTTTTCCAAATAGCTGTATTCTGGTTTTGGGAGGAGGAGGAGGAGGAGGAGGAGGA
>NW_015167107.1:5866-14304 GCF_001447785.1 Gekko japonicus | reverse complement strand
TCCCTACAAATGTATGATTACAATATATCATTTAATTTCTAAATAGAAAGTATTCAAATAGAAAGAACAAAAATTTCTTGGTTATTGTATCACATATGGACAATAATATAAATTCTTTAAATTTTAACATAGAAGAATCTCAGTGCTCTGAAAGAACTTATGACTGACACAAGGTCGCCCAGCTGGCTGCATGTGGAGGAGTGGGGAATCAAACCTGGTTCTCCCTGATTAGAGTCCATGCTCCTAACCACCACACCAAGCTGGCATATGTTTTTTGTGTAAAGTTTAATTGTATGTGGGGTGGTTTTTTGGGGGGACGTGTCATTGTATTTTTAAAATCAGATTTCCAATATCTCTATTTTTAATATTTCCAGTAGTTCAAATATCTTTTGAACAATGCAGACTTTTGGCACTACAAGCTTTGATATTCAGTCCTGCTTGTTTATCAGGGCTTTAGCTGGCATCTTTATTAGGGGTAATATTTTGGGTTTGTTATGGTATTTTAGTTTTATCTTGCAGTGTTTTAATTATTATCGTAAGTCACTTTGAGCCAAGAGGAAAGGCGGGGTATAAATCTTTAAATTAATAAATAAGGAAGGAAAATAATATTGGTGTTTAAGGAACCGAATTTTGTAAGTAAGAAGGTACAATTATCTGAGTCTCACTGAGATCCACTTTTGGCAAAGAGTAAGGCGAAAGATTTATGCGATCTGAAGAGAAACCAGAGTAAGAGTAAGAAGCTTTCCAAAGTCAAAAAGTCTTTCTCCCAATTTGTATCATCCACATCACTGGCAGTCTCCAAGCAGTGGCTGAACAAACAACTTGTCAGGGATGCTCTAGGCTGATCCTGCATTGAACCCGCTCTATGATTCTACATAAGTCATGTGATGCAAGAATCATTAAGCAGATGCATCGTACTTACATTGAAAGCAGATTTTGACATTCACCTCCCTTCTTAGTGTTGCAGAACCATTTGTTGGGAAGCAAACAGAAAACAGTTTTTCATGTAAATCTGTAACATAGAGATGATCAGATATGAATTTGAGATGTGTGAGCAATACCATCAATTCCCTACAAGAGCTCCCAGATATGAATCTTAGGTATTGACTGTTCTTGAGTGCATTTGTGTCTCCTCAGGCATAGCTGTACTGTGTCTGGGTGCACATTTTCAAACTTCAGATAAGAAAAATGAATGGCTGGTTGTATTATTGAATCAAGAATTTACAGATCATTCCTAACTATTCATGTAAACAAGCCCATTCACCTCTGGATCTAACTAGATACGTCAGTGGTGTGGCTCATGGGTTAGAACAGGGGTGGCCAAACTTGCTGAACTTAAGAGTCACATAGAATAAATATCAGATGTTTGAGAGCCGCAAGACACGAACAAATATTACACACATTTTTATTGAAAAATAGGCAAATTTGCTTTTTAACATTAAATGAGACTGTCAAAAATAAAAACAAAAGGGGGAAAACAGATATTGATAGTGATATTTATTTATCCAATGATATTTGTAGGCTGGGGGGGCTTTGAGAACACATTTAAAATTAAAGTTGCTTTCTTTCTCTGCTCCCCGGGGGACCTCCACCCCGGCGTGCGCGTCACCAGGAAGTGACGTTATGACGCTGGGGGAGGGGCCATGGTCATCCGAGGGAAAACTCTATAAGATATATAAAATTATATAAATATATATTACAAATTAAAGATAATTAATAATTAATTGTTAAAATTCTATAACACTACATAGAATTTCCTGGCAGATTTTGCAAGCAGCTGCAAAAAACCTTGCCCTGAGAGCTGTAATCTGAGGATTAGTACCTATAAGAAGCATCCTGATAAACTCAGGGTCTGAGCAAAGGGAAAATAATCTTTGCACGAATTTCCTGATAGAACCAGCAGTGAAGCAAAACATGTTCAGTTCAGATCTATTAGCATTTGTATGAAAGTGGGCTGAGGTAGGTCTGGAAAGCAACTGAACGGACTTCCTTCTCCCTACTTATTTTCTGCTGGAGGGGGGCGTTTTAAAATGCAGAGTGAAGGTTCTGCATTTCTTCACAGAGGGTTTAACCCTTCAACTGCCAGCCTGTTTTGCTGTTTGAAACCAGGCTCGCTGCTTAGTTACAAGCATTCTGAAAAGGAAACTTGTGCCTCTTGTTTTTCTCCTTTAAAATCCTATGAACCAAGCAGAGAGCTCAGTTTCAAATCTGAAAACTGAGTATAGGTTGATGAAACACTCTTGCCCTTCCTAGCACACCCTGAGGCAAATTGAGGCTACCATTTGCATTTTATGGAACCAATAAGACACTGTTAAGCTCTGGGTAGAACAGAGCCAAGAAAAAAGCAGCTGGTGGAGGAGCAAGAGAGGGGCCAGGAAAAAGCACGAGTGTTCTTCAGTATGGTAAAGGTTTCCCTTGCTCGAAAGCCAGTCGAATCTGACTCTAGGGTGCGGTGCTCATTTCCGTTTCCAAGCTGAAGAGCCAGCGCTGTCCAGCCTTAATCCTAGAGTTGCCTACCTTCATGTGGGGCCTGGAGTTCTCCCGGAATTATAACTGATCTCCAGACTACAGAGATCAGTTTTTTTGGAGAATATGGCAACATCAGAAGGCAATCTCTGTGGTATATCATAGGTTCAAGGTTAAATGCCTCCCCAGATTTCCTTCTTCCTAGGCACTCTCCCCAAACGTCCAGAAATTTCTCAGGGCAGAGTTGGCAACACTACTTTCTCCAGATGAAATTGCCCCCCCTCACCTACTTTAAATTGTTCAGCCATAACCTGTGTTCTAAAACAAGACGCCTGCCACTCTTGGGTCTAACTAGACTTTCGGTTTGGCTCTTCCCTCCTTCCTCCCAGTCTTGTCTTCAGGCTGATGCAGGGGCAGGCAGGTCAGGAAGACAAAACTGCCTGAGAAAAGATCTGTGTCCCCTCCATGATGACACCCCTCTCTAGCTATGCCACCAAAGGGGAAAGAGCTGGCTGATGGTGAGGACTGATGCAGGGCCAGCCCACACACGGCAACTCTTGCCATGTGTGGGGGTCAAATTGGGCAAGATGAGGCAAGTCTTGTGCGGGGCTGGTCCGCACAAGGCAGCCCTTCCACAGGCAAAAGCCACTCGGACACTGGCCCATTGGGACTTACCCTGATGGCATGACTGGCCAGTCTACCTGGGTTGAGTAGGGTTGCCAACTCTTGCCTGGGAAATTCCTGGAGATTTGGGGTGTGTGTGTGTGCCTGTTGAGGTGTGAATTTGGGGAGATATTTTGCCATAGTACATCCAACACCACAGGGTTTTTCTTCTGCAGCTACCATTTTCTCCAGGGGAACTGATCTCTGTAGTCTGGAGGTCAGTTGTAATTCCAGAAGAACCCGAGGCTGATGTGATAGCCCAGTGATGGCGAACCTTTTAGAGACCGGGTGCCCAAACTGCGGCCCCAAACCCACTTATGTATCGCAAAGTGCCAACACGGCAATTTAACCTGAATACTGAGGTTTTGCTTTAGAAAAAACAACTCATACATTAACTTAAGATGATCCAAACAGAGTTAGGAAAGCAATCCCAAATGCTTTCATTTGCTTAAAATTATTTGGCAGAGAATTCGACACTTTAATGATGGTCTGGGCCTGGCTGGGGCGATGGCACGCGTGCCCACAGAGAGGGCTCTGAGTGCCACCTCCGGCACCGTGCCATAGGTTCGCCACCACTGTGATAGCCCAAATCAAAGAGCCTAATGTTTGAACAAATTTAGAGTCCAGTGGCACCTTTAAGACCAACAAAGGTTTATTCAAGGCATGAGCTTCCGTGTGCATGCACGCTTTTCCAAATACATTAGAATGGAAGGTAGAGTTCAAACTTATAGACCGAGGCTGAACAGCAAATTAACGTGTAACATGATGAAGCTGTTTTAAGATATGCAAAGACAAAACTAAATAACAAGCTAAGGTGATAAGGTCAACAGTTGTTTCGATTTAATTAAGGGGGAAAGGACAGCAAGGCAATAAATATGTCAAAATAGGGGATAAATGTGTAAAGGTATATTTTCTAATTGTGGGATGTAAACTGAGACTCTCCATTTATCTCCTCTCAGGCGTGGAGATAACTTAACCGCACTTTTTTCTTTATTTTTTGAGGTGGGTGCAGTGGTATGTCAGCAAGACATTCCAATAATCCTTGCATTACATTTAGTATTCTAATATACTATTCTGAATTTGTATTTTTCTGTTTCTATTCCTTTTCACTGCCCCTTCAAAGCCTTTGCAATAACTCAAATGGCTTGTTTCGTAATCTAATTAAGCATCTGCCCAAACCATTTGATTGCATCCAACATGGTTTAACATGCTGCCCAAAAGAAAAGGTTGCTGCTTTTTCTTTTACTACTTGCTTTGTATATCTATTTCTAAATAGATTCCTCCCTCTGTTTCAAAATCACTAGCACCATCTGCTGAATGAAACTGTGAAAAACATGCTTTCCCCTTGAAATAGCTCCTGCCACAATCCTAAAGATAACTGCAATATGGTTTATGTGAGGAGTTTATTCACTATAATCTATGGCAGACTACAAACGATACAGTTCATGGGTTCATTTTTGATCTTCTGTGCAGTCCCACAGTGGGACAGCGCATGCACTGGCCGGCTGCAAAGAAAGAGTTTTCTAGCCCTGTGAGATTGAAAAGGCACCCCTCCCCTCAGGTGTGCGACATGGCGTTTCCCGCTGAAGCTGACAAGCCGGGAAGAAAGGCAGCATTTCCCCTCAGTCCCTTCTTCACTTCCAGCTGGGGAACACGTCTTTTCCTCCTATTTAAAGTTCTCTGTTAGCTCTGGTGGCTCAGGCTGAACTAAGGGAACATGGCACCTTTCCCCCTCAGCACATTGAGTTCGGTGGGAAACACCACATCACATACCTGAGGGGAGAGGTGCCTTTTCAGTCCTACAGAGCTAGAAAATTCTTTCCCCATGGCTGGCCTGCACATGCGCAGTCCCAGTGTGTGCCTGCATGGGAGATACTCGATGAACAACAGTTACAGGTCAGCGCAAACCCATTTTCTGTTTCAGTTATAACCAAACAATTTCTCTTCTGAAGGGAATGGAGGTTGTTCTATAAATAGGGTTGTTAACCTCCAGGTGGCACCTGGATATCTCCCACTATTACAATTATTACAATGGCTGAAAAACGTGTTTGGTCTTTTGATGAACTGCAGAATTGTAGATCCAGATGGGTAGCTGTGTTTGTCTGTAGCAGTAGAAAAGAACAAGAGTCCAGTAGCACCTTAAAGACTAACAAAATTTTTGGCAGGGTATGAGCTTTTGTGAGTCACTGCTCCCTTCTTCAGATACAGCTAGAATGTGGGTCCATCTTTCCTATATTTTGGAGAGTGGAGTGATTTCAGATGTTGAATGACATTAGCAGACAAATGGCAATAGCAGGTGAATGACAACAGCAGGCATGATTGGATTATGTGTGAGGGGGAGTATGAATGCTGTGCTTCTGAAGAACTACCAGTCCCAGAGTTCCTTGTGCCGACATGAGGGGGGGGGGCACACATTGATTCTCAGGTGTCACAGACATGCTCCTTTGGGGGGGGGATATCTGAGTGCTCATGACTTAAGGCAGCCATGCACTGGTAGCTGTCCAGTTAGGAGGAGGAGGAGGAGATTGGATTTATACCCCGCCCTTCACTACCCAAGGGAGTCTCAGAGCGGCTTACAAACTCCTTTCCCTCCCCCTCCCCACAACAGACACACCTGTGAGGGAGGTGGGGCTGAGAGAGCTCTGACAGGAACTGCTCTTTTTCAAGGACAGCTGTGACAGAACTATGGCTTGCCCAAGGTCATCCAGCAGGTGCAAGTGGAGGAGTGGGGAATCAAACCAGGTTCTCCCAGATTAGAGTTCACACACTTAACCACTACACCCAACTGGCTCTCAGTTAGCTAGCCAATCTTTTTTCCACCTCATCCTCCCAAAAAAGAGAGAGTTCTGGCCAGAATTAATTCTCCATTTTTTTTTAAAAAATTATTTATTAAATTTAAAATACAGTCAATAGCTATGAGTTTTTCCACCCCACCCTTCCAAAAAAAGGGAGAGTTCTGGCTAGAATTCTCCATACCGAAGAATAAAGAGAAATTGAAGCAATGTGGTCTCTTAATATTCTATTTAAGAATGGCAGGAAAGAGAGAACAAGCATAAAGAGGAAAATAAAAGCAGTCTCTTTTAGGCATTCATTTGGAGGGCATTCATTTGGAGAATTGACCCCATCTTTGTAGCCAGTTTGGTGTAGTGGTTAAGTGCGCGGACTCTAATCCAGGAGAACCGGGTTTGATTCCCAACTCCTCCACTTGCACCTGGCTGGATGACCTTGGGCAAGCCCTAGTTCTGATAAGAGCTGTTCTTGAGCATTCAAAAGGTTTCTCCCCTGTGTGGGTTCTTTGCTGCTGTTGAAGACTGGAACTCAGATTAAATCTCTTTCCACATTCTGAACATTCAAAAGGACAGTCCACGGGCTAGCCACTTCACAGAGAAGCTGAAGAAGGGTGTCAGAATGTGCAGATTTCCAAAGGCTCTCAGTGTTTATTTATTAAACATAATATCCTGCATTTCTTCTTGCTTCAAGTGGTCTCTGAATGATAGTAAAACACCCTCAACGAAAACCAAGATCCAATAAGAAGCCCCAAATCCCCCCCCCCAAAAAAGATGCCTGCTATTCATCCCCCCTCAAAGTCCCGGCAATGAACAGACTGGGATCACGGTCACACAATTTTACAGAAAAATGACAGTACCGTGTACAAAATAAGAACTACTACAAGAAAAGATTTTTCAAAGATTATGTGCAAATATTGTATTGAATAAAGTATATACTAGATCTAGGTCTCTATATTACAATATCAATGTGAGCAAACACACAACACTCTAATACAAATAATTCACATTTTGTATAAGGCATAAAGCAACAATAAAAATTGAATATATTTTCTCACTATATCTCATGAGTCTTATATAACTATATCTCTTGAGTCTTCAGGTGCCCCACCTTTCCATTTTCTTTGGGAAGTCCCTTTCCCTTGTTAGGGTGGTGAGAATGGAGCTGGGTCCGCTTGGAAGCAAACCGGGGTGTGTAGCTTTCTTTCACTCTGTTGGGCCCTGGCTTTGAGCATTCAAAATGTTTATCCCCTGTGTGGGTTCTTTGGTGCCGTTGAAGATGGCTACTATCACTAAATCTCTTTCCACACTCTGAGCATTCAAAAGGCTTCTCCCCTGTGTGGGTTCTTTGATGCTTTTGAAGTTCACCACTCCTACTGAATCTCTTTTCACACATTGAGCATTCAAAAGGTTTCTCCCCTGTGTGGGTTCTTTGCTGCTGTTGAAGACTGGAACTCAGATTAAATCTCTTTCCACATTCTGAGCATTCAAAAGGTTTCTCCCTTCTGTGGGTTCTTTGATGCTTTTGAAGAGTGGAATGCAGATTAAATCTCTTTCCACATTCTGAACATTCAAAAGGACAGTCCACGGGCTAGCCACTTCACAGAGAAGCTGAAGAAGGGTGTCAGAATGTGCAGATTTCCAAAGGCTCTCAGTGTTTATTTATTAAACATAATATCCTGCACTTCTTCTTGCTTCAAGTGGTCTCTGAATGATAGTAAAACACCCTCAACGAAAACCAAGATCAAATAAGAAGCCCCAAATCCCTCCCCTTCCCAAAAAAGATGCCTGCTATTCATCTTCCCTCAAAGCACCGGCAATGAACGGACTGGGATCATGGTCACACAATTTTACAGAAAAATTACAATACTGTGTACAAAATAACAACTACTCCAAGAAAATATTTTTCAAAGATTATGTGCAAATATTATATTGAATAAAGTATATACTAGGTCTAAGTCTCTATATTACAATATCAATATTAACAAATACACAACACTCTAATACAAACAATTCACATTTTGTATAAGGCATAAAGCAACAATAAAAATAGAATATATTTTCTCACACTTCCCTACTTGTTTAAATATATCTCATGAGTCTTACATAACTATATCTCTTGAGTCTTCAGGTGCCCCACCTTTCCATTTCCTTTGGGAAGTCCTTTTCCCTTGTTAGGGTGGTGAGAATGGAGCTGGGTCCGCTTGGAAGCAAACCGGGGTGTGTAGCTTTCTTTCACTCTGCTGGGCCCTGGCTCTGAGCATTCAAAATGTTTATCCCCTGTGTGGGTTCTTTGGTGCCGTTGAAGATGGCTACTATCACTAAATCTCTTTCCACACTCTGAGCATTCAAAAGGCTTCTCCCCTGTGTGGGTTCTTTGATGCTTTTGAAGTTCACCACTCCTACTGAATCTCTTTCCACACTCTGAGCATTCAAAATGTTTCTCCCCTGTGTGGGTTCTTTGATGCTTTTGAAGTTCACCACTCCTACTGAATCTCTTCCCACACTCTGAGCATTCCAAAG
>NW_015167107.1:1983-3858 GCF_001447785.1 Gekko japonicus | reverse complement strand
TGCATTTCATCTCCTGAGCCGCTGGTCACAACTTTTCCCTGGCTAGCCCTCCAGTAGAGCCTTTTCTGTATTCTGTCTATCCCTCCCCAAAACTCCCCAAATGGACTTTAAAGGAAAAAGCTGGCAAAGATCTGTTGCTCTGCCTTTCCCTTTTGCCTCGCCATGCAAGTCTTTTGATGATGAGCTACGAAAAGTGATCATAATTTCTAGTCCTGGGATTGTACAGAGAGTTTCCATCCAGGTGTGATGACAGAGAAGAGGAGCTGGTCTTCAGACTCCCATAACACATGTCGGCTGGGGCAGGGGAGAAGTCAGGACCTCAGCAAGCGAACCCCACAGTTCTAAGGGAACTCCCATAGGAATACCAGCTGTTGGGGGAGAGAGGGAGGGGAGGCCTGGAGATGTTCAACTGACCACGGTAGGAAAAGGCTGATGGGCGTCTGACTCGTCCAGCTAAGCTTTTCTTAAGTGAA
The DNA here is from genome assembly GCF_001447785.1 of Gekko japonicus. Lineage (NCBI taxonomy): Eukaryota > Metazoa > Chordata > Lepidosauria > Squamata > Gekkonidae > Gekko > Gekko japonicus. The sequence goes on along the minus strand of NW_015167107.1, from coordinate 3,385 downwards.
TACCTCACCTTTCCCTGGAATAGCCAGTATTTAAAGACAGTGCAGATCCTAAAGGGAGTAAAAGAGCCACAACTGAGCTCAGTCCCAGAAAGAATTTCCAGGATCTCAGGCCCCAAAAGGCTTCCCTCCTTACCCAGAGGGCTTTATCAGTCTACCCAACCAAGAGCTGCTAAGAAGTGAAGCAGAAATCCACCATGGCTATTCTTTGCCCTTTCCCTTGACATAAAGACGAAGCAGACTCACTCGCGGCCAGTTCACTTGGGAAGGAACTATTCTGTTGAGATCCTCTTGAGAAACTCTCCAGCCCTTCGTCCGTCTCCACTGCAGTCTCTCGCACATCCGTGCCTTCTTTGGGAGAGAGAGAGAGAGAAGAAGAGGAAGAGTGACCCAAGGCCTTTGTCTGTCTCCACCTCAGGCCGTGACACCCACCCTGCCTCTCGTGCTGGCCACAGCAGTGGCTGCAGTGGCCCCTGGACCAGCCACGTCTGTTGGTTGCTTTCACCGCCACCTCAACTCCTGGACTCATCCAGAGGGGGTGAGTACAAGGCCAAGGCACATAATGACATGCTACTCTTCAATACTCTGATTCACACGTAATCACAATGGCAGCAATTCACACCTTTGGCACCTAAGGAAGATCCTTACCCAGAGAGGCCACACTCCTATTGTTCTCCAGCATGACTTCCCGGTAGAGAGCTCTTTGGTCTGGATCCAGCAGGGCCCACTCGGCCATGGTGAAATACACGGCCACCTCCTCAAAGGAAAACGGACACTGAAAGAAAAGGCAGACTTCCTCATCAGAGATCGTGCCAGGCAAGACTGCACCCAGGAAATGGGCATCCTGGGAGGGTGAAGGGCGGAGAGCTTGGCGGGGGAAGAGGGCGTGTTGTTCAGAACCTCTCTTGCTCAGACAACAGAGAAACCACTGCAGGAGCAAACGCTCCCCTGAGAAAGGAGGAGGAACTCAGGCGGTCCCCTGCTCATCTCCCCTACCTGGACTGCAGGGGCAGCAGCCGTTTCCACAGAGAAACCACTGCAGGAGCAAACGCTCCCCTGAGAAAGGAGGAGGAACTCAGGCGGTCCCCTGCTCATCTCCCCTACCTGGACTGCAGGGGCAGCAGCCGTTTCCACTCCTCCACGAAGATGACGACTCAACACTGTCTCTTCACTGCCTGTGAGGGAAAGAACATTGGAAGAAAAGGTCTGAGCCTAGACTTCTAATTTTTTTTGCTTGTGTGTTCATGCACCCCTGCTCCCAGGACTGTGAAACCTGTCTACACTCAAAAAAATGATTTGAGGGAGAAGTGGAAGACAAGCACCAGGTTCCTATGAGCCTTTGGGGGGGGGGGGGGGTTTTACAAACACTGCCACAACATTTAAGCCTTCTGTGCCACGTGAAATG
>NW_015167107.1:0-1925 GCF_001447785.1 Gekko japonicus | reverse complement strand
TTTGTGGGGGGGGGGGAGTTTTACAAACACTGCCAACACATTTCAGACTTCTGTGACACGTGAAATGTAACCTGTGAACTCCAAAGCTCTAAACGGTGGCAGAATCCCTGCTCGGTCAGACCCGAGGCAGAGGCGCACCATTCTCCTGCTGGCTGGTACCTCCCATGTGCCTTTGAGTTCAGGCTTCCGGGAGAAGGGTGTGTGCGTGAAGAAGTGAGGTCAAACGATACATCACAATCACACCTGTCCAAAAACCCAGAGTTACCACACCTGAGAACTCAAGGGTAATATCAAGCGGTTTCGAGAGCGTCTGCTGATGCTCTGACGTCACGTCTAGATTCTCAGCAGGATGAGACATCACTGTGACATCACATCCACCCCTGGCCCCACCTCCAAAGCTCCCGGGGTGCCAGGTCAACTTTTGTTTTTTTTGAGCCACCCTGAGTCCCTCTAATGGAAGATACATGAGATGGGATTTATTTTGGTATTTTTAATAACTAGTGTGTGTGTGCACCTGGAAGTCATGGCGACCTCTGGTGACTGACCCCTGTTGGGGGCCTGGAGAATATTCAGAGAGGTGGGTGAATAAGGCCTGCCCCCGCCTCCCGACACCTGGTATTCCAAGGAGGTCTCCCATCCAAGTACTTGCCAGAGTTGACCTGGCTTAGCTGCCGAGATCTGACTTGCCTGGGCTATCCAGGTCAGGGCGTGAGATAGGAATATCTTAGTTAACACATAGAATTCAGTCCCACAGGAAGTAGTGACACCTACAAGCCTAGACAGCTTTGGGAAGGGACTGGATAAACATCTGGAGCAGAGGTCCACGAGTGGTTATTAGCCACAAGGTATAGATGGAAATCTATGTGTAGGGCAGTGAATCTCTGTATTCTTGGTACTTGTGGGGTAGGAGGGGTTTAGGAGCTCAGGCACCTGGCCTTGGGCCACTGTGCGACACAGAGTCTTGGATCAGATGGGCCACTGGCCTGATCCAGCATGACTTCTCTTATATTCTCCTGTGTTCCTATGAGAAAGGAATTGCCCTCCATGAATCTGTATAATTCCCCCTTCAAGTGAGTGACCACCGTTACATCCTGTGGCACTGAGTCTCCGCAGTCCACTCTGTGTGGTGTGTAGAAATATCTGTTTTTTTCTCATATCTTGAACCTTCTGTCCAACAACTTCACAGTGTGCCCAGATCTGGGCACAAGGCACCCTTACTGCGGGAGAGGGCATCTTGGGAACACTCCTGGGCCTGCGCCTCCTGCTCTTCCCCCAAAGGAGGTCCTTCCACCTCAGAGAACTTCACTCCCATCTTCACAGATGGTCCCCACATCTGAAACTGCAGGAGGGGATACAGGTAAGAGGAGGAATGCGAAAGACCAAGGAGACGGATCTTGCCCCTGCCCATCCTCACCCCTGCATTGATCATCAGAGCTGTTTGAACCACAGTGGCAATAATGAAGTTTTTTTATTTTCTATTAGCTTTGGTGAAGTGTCTGGAGGGACACATATCGGGCAGGGAGGTCTTAGGCAGGGCCGGCTCAAGCTTATTTTGCACCCTAGGCGAGGATCCCTTCTGGCGCCCCCCCTGTGCGCCCCCCAATTTTCAAAAATAAATGTGTTTTAGGAAGAATTAAAAACACAAATTTTAAAATTGCTAATTTATTTTTTTTAATTGTGAGAAAAAGACAGAAAAGCCCCCCCCCCCGCTTCTGCTGAGGTGTTTTTGGACGGCGTTCTGGTGCAGCCAAGGGAAGGAGGGGACTGCGAAACCGGGCTTGGAGAGCTTTCTCTCCGCTTTGGATGGTTTTGTGCTGACGGTGCCTTCGCACTCCTGATGAAGCCACCTGTCTAGGAGAGCAGCAGAACGCCTGCTGGTTGGGAAGCGTAAACACCCCCTGTAGCAACCAGGGGTCCTTTCCAGA
>NW_015167106.1:370847-389845 GCF_001447785.1 Gekko japonicus | reverse complement strand
GGCCCCACCTGGAAACTGGCAACCCTATTTTTCTTCCTGTGGACCTAATTGCAGCTTCAGATAGGCTACATAATCATAAAATAAATGTTAGAGAAAAGGGCTTGTAGGAGGCTGTCATTGCACAGGTATTCAGAACAAAGAAAGAAACCCATGGCCTACAGAGCCCTTCCCAGCAGCTCACCTAACCAGCTTACCCAGAACTATAAATAAAACTGGGGTTAGAACCATGCCAGACTCTGGTACCCTGGAACTAATGTAAAAATATAAAACACAAAATGGACTTCTGAATATTTCAAGGTTTAAACTCAGACACAGTCCCAGACAGGGGTGTGATCAGAAAATTTAAGTTGGTAGGGTCTGGGGAAATCTGGGGGGGGGGCTTTCCCCAGCCGTACCTGCTGCTCCTCTTGTACCAGCAGAAGCAGCAACTCTGGCTCCACTGGAAGCTCCTCCTCTAGTCCTTTTGATTGGAGAGACTCGATTCTGGGCTGCTTTTCTGTGTAAGTTGGGGGCGGGGATTGCCAACTCTCTTGCATTTTGCATTTTTATTTTTTGCAATTTTATTTCATTTTTTTGCATTTAAAAAATCTAATTTTTTGCCTGGAAAAAAGAAATTGAGACTGAAGCCTCCCTGACTGTGCCTGGGGTCATTCTGGAACCCCCCTGAACATCTCACATTTTTTTAAAAAAATTAATTTTTGTCTGCGGGGGTGGCGCTCATTTGTGGGGGCACTGCCCCCAAATGCCCTCCGTGGCTACGGACCTGGCCTCACCCTCGAAACCAGGAGGGATTCCAAGCCTCTAGTTTGGCCCTCAGATAAATTGTGGCAAATACACTGAAAATCACGGTCTGCTGTTATAGCTCTGCCACTGCTGCAAACAGCCATAAAGCAATTGCTAAAATTTCAGCAAAACACAATAATAATATATATATACATACGTACAGAGAAAGAGAGAGAGATGAATTTTCAGATGAAACAAATTGCCTAGATTATCTGTGAGAAACCAAAGACAGTGACCGATTCCGCAAGAGCTGTTGTTCTGCCTCGGTCTGCCGTTTCCCCCAGTTGTACTGCTCAATTTTGCACTATTTGCTGCACAGCTGCATTTTGACCTGCATCTCCCCCGATTCCCCCCGCATCTTCTTGATCCTAAAAAATAAGGATCAAGAAGAACTAGGGAAAATCAGGGGGAGATGCAGGTCAAAATGCGGCCATGCAGCAAATAGTGCGAAATTGTGCAATACAATCGGAGGACGATGATGATGGGAGACTGAGGGTGGAACAACTGCTTTTGCGGAATCGGTCATTGTTTTTGTAACTAACATCTCAACCCAAAATTGCTCTTATAATTTAGTATGAATCTAAGGCCATTTAAAGGGTGTTTTTTGTCAGAACGGGGAGGAATGCAGCCACTGAAACTATTGTTTTGAGGAGGTGACCTAGTATTCTTTTCTCCCCAGTAGGATTAAAACCAGTTTAGGGATAACATTTTAAAGCATGGTGAAGCATGTGAGGAAATGGTTAAAGAGCTCCACCCCCAGTGCCAGCTCCCTATTAGAATAACACCCCAGCAGTTACATTTAGAAATGGGGGAAAGCATTTTAAATTAACCATAGAACTATATGTAACATTTAATTCCATTTCCCCAGGCAAACTGACATTTTGTCAGTCAATAATTAGGCCCACATTTTCTGTTTCCTGCAAAATGCACAAAAGATTATGGCAAAAGGCAAAAGGTAAATGCAGACGAGTATACAAAGGCTGCAAGTTTCCTTTAATGGAAAAGGGGAGCAACTTGCCCTAAAAAGACTTGCATACATTATTTGGTAATGACATGTGACAGGGCTAGCAGCTAAGCCAATTGGAATTAATTCTTCACGTGCTTTTTTGAAGTCAAGTTACATTATACTTACTTTGTCTATTTTTTTGTTTAACTGAGTTTCTGCTACAGTTTGTGAATCACGGTTTAACCATTTGTTGAATGCACCATTGTTTTCAGAAATGAGATACCATATCCCCATTTCATGGCCACCTTTACTCTTTACTCTTGGGGAAGAATAGGCCTTCCAGTTGCTTTGTCCTGTCCAGAAAACCTTTCAGTTTCTCTTTATCATCCGAGCAACATTTCATTTAGTAATTGAATTAGCTGCAACACAATAATAGTCTTAGAAAGTGAATTGACTTTCCTGTGCCAGGGTGCCCTTGAACCACAGCCAAGATTCAAAGACAGGAGCTCTCCCTCCCTGTGGTGACTGTCCAACTGCTTCGTATAATGGAATCATTAGTGCTTTAGAACTCTTAGGCACTTCAACCATGGTTCCAATACCTTAAATAGTGGCAGCACAGCTCTTAAAATGGTCGCAGTTCTCAGTTGGGAGGGGGAGGATTGCCTCCAAAAGTACTTTGAAAACGGTCCATTAGATATTGATAATGGGCTTTTTAAAAAGTCAGAAGGGTGCTAACATAAATCCAAATAAAATAAACACCACAGGAAAAACAGTATGAGCTGGCAAGTTTATCTTAAGATGGAAGTCTTCAAGCCATGAATTGGAACCTAGGGGGATGTGGAGCACCACTTGCAGTGTCACAAACCTGTATAGAGCTACCAGTGTTGGGTTTTTTTGCTGCTTTTTAAAAGGACCTGCTGTTTGCACACATGCACAGAGAGCAAGGGCATCATTTTACACAACTGCTGAGAGAAGCAACAAGACAATGAGGTGAGGTCAGTCAGCAGCAGAGATTATTCGTTTTTAGCACTGGCAGGTTCAGAGTTGCCATCTCTCCCATCCTTGACTGCAATCCCTAACCCTCACTTGACACAGCTTGCCCCAGCCACCAATGCTCTTCTTTCTCCTCCTGTCATTTGATTTCTTGCAGCTCAGGAGCAATACTCCCTCTAAACTGTGGAGTCTCTCAGCTTAGAGGGAACACTACTCAGGAGGTGCCAGACCACTGCTTGGAGATTAAGTTCACTTTGGAATGCCCTCTCCGAACCTAAACAGCATGATAAAAAGTAGAGACATCACCCTGCCAACAAAAGTCCGCATGGTCAAAGCAATGGTATTCCCAGTAGTCATGTATGGCTGTGAGAGTTGGACTATAAGGAAGGCTGAGTGCCGAAGAATAGATTCTTTTGAACTATGGTGCTGGAGAAGATTCTTGAGAGTCCCTTGGACTGCAAGAAGATCAAATCAGTCAGTCCTAAAAGAAATCAACCCTGACTGCTCCCTGGAAGGCCAGATAATGAAACTGAAGCTCAAATACTTTGGCCACCAAATGAGAAGGGAGCACTCCCTGGAGAAGACCCTGATGCTGGGAAAGACTAAAGGTCAAAGAAGACGGGGACAGCAAAGGATGAGATGGTTAGACAGTGTCATAGATGCAACAAACATGAAGTTGAGCAAACTTCACAGGACGGCGGAAGACCAGAAGGCCTAGCGTGATCTGGTCCATGGGGTCGTGAAGAGTCAGACTCAACTGTGCGACTGAACAACAACTCCCTTTTTGCATGGTACCTCCCATAATGTCTTTTAGGCACCTAGGCAAAATGTTTCTTGTTACTCAGGATTTTAACTAAGATAATGTATCTTAGGTGTTTTATTGTTGTTTTATGCAGTTCTTATGCACCTGGCTTGTTTTAATAATATTGTTGTTTCTATCATGATAATTTATGGGTTTTATGGTTTTATTGTATTGCTTTTACTTATAAACCACCTTTAGGAGAACCCTGGAGAGGCAGCATAAAAATATCCCAGATAAATAAATATATACATAAAGGTAGGGTCCACATATGGAAAAGATGAAGACCTCTCCTCTCAGAGAATACAAGCAGCTAAGCACAATTATCACTGAAATGTAGGAAAGGCAAGAACCCTCTTCCAGTCAAACACTCAGAATCCTGCAAAGTTGTGGGTTTGAGCAGGGCTATTTTTGGGCAGGAACGCACAGGAATGGAGTTCCGCCTGGCTTCAGAGTTGGCCACGCCCACTACAGTCAAAACCTCTGTGTGCGTGGCTACAGAGGGAAGGCCTGGAGAGCGACCCCCCCTGGCTCGGGGAAGCCATTTATAAATGCCTCCCAGTGCCTTCCCCAGCCTGTCCAAGGGCCGGCTTGCCCGAGCTCCCCGCAGTTGCAGGGCACCCAGGCAAACCAAGGGAAGGCATGGGTGGGTGTGTGGCCTAATAGGCTAATGAATTGTGATGTAAGCAGTGTGGCCTAATATGCTAATGCGTTTCTGCTATTGGGTGTGGCCTATTATGCTAATGAGTTCCTGCTGGGCATTTTCTACAAAAAAAGCCCTGAGTTTGAGCATCTCCAACATGCTGGAGAAAGGATGAGTGATAATAAGATCCCCCCCCTAATTACATGGCAACCGAAGTTGGCATAGAATATGTTTTCTTTTATACAAATTTGCCATTTGTGACAAATATTATCAGTCCAGAGGATCTGTAAATTTAAGGGGTTTTGCTACATCCACAAGGGTAGATATCCAAGAAGGTGAATGCTGAAGTCGTGCAAAAGCCTCTACTGTGGGCAGCAAAATCTTAGGAAGAAATCCAAACAGCTAAGTTGGGCCATGAATTACATTAAACTGCACAAGAATAAAGAACAATCCATTTCAGACCCAAATAGCTTGGACAGATGCTCTGGCCCTTCACTGTCTCTGCTAGGAAACTAATTACTATAGTCTGGGTAAGAAGGGTTTTTATTAATACCGCAGGATGTTGATAAAAACCTTATAAACAAAATGAGAAGGGTTGGCAAAGCCATGTCACTGGGCTTCAGGTGAGGGCCATGGAATAAAAGGGAATTATATGTGGAAGACAGATTGATCATTGTCATATCAGTCCCAAAACTGAGGAGGTCATATACGATCACATGCTGCAATGCATTTCCAACAGCCCAGATGAAGGGCTGTTTTCTTGGAACACCTTCAGACCAGAGCTATTGTGACTGCTCTCTGAAAGAACTTGACTCACCATCTCACATTTTCTTCTGTTGTCCAAAACACGCAACAGCAAGAGAGAAATTCTTTAGAAAATGGATGCTGAAGTATTCAGCCTTTTCTGATTCTACGAGACTAAGACTACTCTTGAGCAGCCTCTGCAAAAACTGTAAGTAGACATGGTTTTCTGTTTTACTGTGTCTTTAAACTCTTAAATTTTCTTTTACGGTGCATGGCCATTGGGCTAATAAACTTAAATAAACTTGAATCTTGAAATTATTGTCATATATATACAGAAAGAAAAAAAAATGAGATTAATGTTGCAATCTCACTGGATTACTTTAAACATAAATAGTATCAGGCTGCAAGGATCGTACGTAGCTTAAGTACGTAACAACATAAGAAGAGCTCTGCTGGATCAGACCAGTGGTCTATTTAGTGCAGCATCCTGTCTTTAACAGTGGCCAACTAGTTACTGTGGAGGACCAAGAGCAGGGCATAGAGGCCAAGGCCTTCCCCTGCTGTTGTCCCAAAGCACTGGCATTCAGAGGTTTGCTGCCTCTGAATGTGGTGGTTCCCTTAGTATTAGTAACCATGGCAAGTAGCTACGGATAGAACTATCCTCCATGAATCTGTCTAATCCCCTTTTAAAATTCTCTATGCCGGTGGCCATCATGATATCATCTGGCAGCAAATTCCACATTTTAATCACTAGTTGTATAAAGAAGTATTCCCTTTTGTCCATCCTGAGCCTACTGCCCCCCCTTAGCTTCACTGGATGCCCTCGAGTTCTAGTATTTGGGGAGAGGGAGAAAAAGTTCTGTCTGTCCACTCTCTCTGCCTTGTGCATAATTTTATAAACATCTATCATGTCCCCCCTTAGTTGTCTTTTTTCTAAACTGAATAGTCCCAGATTCTTCAGCCTTTCCTCATAGGGAGGGTACTCCAACCCCTAATCACCTTGGTTGCCTAGCTCTGCAGTGTCTTTTTTGAGATATGGTGATCAGAACTGCACACAGTATTCCAAATAAGGCTACATCAGAGATCTATTTGGGGAGACATTATAATATTGGCTGTTTTATTTTCAACCCCTTTCCTAACACCCCCCAGCATAGACTTTGCCTTTTTCACTACTGCGGCACACTGAGTGGACACCATCCTGTTTTTAATGTCCACAATAGGTCTAGAATTTCATCTTGTGTCAACCTCAGTTTGATTCAGTTCTTCACACTCCCTTCCTGAAAATAATGGCTGTGGCATGGGTACATGTCCCACACTTTCTTCAGTGAACACAGATGCAAAAACTTAATTGAGCTTCTCTGCCATCTCCCCCTCTTCCTTTAGCAGTCTTTTTATTCCTTGGTCATTCAAAGGCCCAACTGCTTCTGTAGCTGGTTTCTTGTTCTGTATATAGCCCTGAGCCTGCCTGGCGGGGAGGGCGGGGTAAAAGTGAAATAAATAAATAAATAAATAAACGTTTAGTGTTTGTCTCAATGTTTTCAACAATCTGCTCCTCAAATTCTCTTTTTTGCTTGCCTAATTATTAACTTACACTTCTATTGCCAGAGCCAGGTTACTGCAGCATCAATTCTTGCATTTCCAGTTGTTAGACTCTGAAGTGCTTGTCACAGTTGCCAGTGTTTGCAGCACTAGTCAATATTCTCATGGTCATTGTATAATGGAGCTAATAAATTATGGAGACAAACTTCACCAACACCAGTAATCACGAGAAGCAAATTCATGATCATAACAGACAATGAAGGCACACAGAGATACCTAAATAGTAAGTTTCAGTTCAAAATGGATTTTTAAAGACAATGTGCTTTTTAAAATTGGAGGTACTGATGAACAAGGGGTGAGGTGCTGCGAACCATCACAATAATTGATGATGTGATAGCACTTCTTCCACCATTTATTTGACAGTGGTGAAGTATGACTCTATAATTTGGGTTTGATTTTTTTTTGTTTCAGCTGATTAGCCTAATATGCCAGGAATCAATACATTTAATTCTTACCACAGCCCCAGCTCCCCCTGCTTCTGCCCTACAGGGAAGCTCATTGTGGTCAGGATGACTTGATGCTGCGCAACTCACCTGGGCCCAGCAGCAGCCTCCACACGAGTTGCATGACTGGGCCACCTCGCAACTCATCTGAACAACTTGCTACCACACAACCTTTGCAACTTGGACGGATTTTCCTAGGGTGAGACTGTCAGGTGAAGGGAAGGAAGGAAAACTGAGAGCCAATGTGGTGTAGTGGTTAGAATGTCAGACTGGGATCTAGGAGGTACAGGTTCAAATCTGTGACCTTCTATGGAAGCTTGCTTCGTGACCTTGGGCCAGTCACTCTCTCTCAGCCTAATCTACCTCATAGGGTTGCTGTAAGGATAATATGGAAGACAGGGTGTAAACTGCTTTGGGTCCCCAGTGGGGGAAAGGTGGAGCACAAATTAAGTAAACAAATAATATATGAAGCTGAAAAGGTGGGGGCAGATAAAAGAAAGGCTGGTTGGTTGAGTGGACATGAGAGAAGGAAGTAGCAAAGGGAGAGAGGATCTGGGGCCTGCCAGAAGCGAAGAAAGAGGAAACAGTGTTGGGAAGGGGATACAAAGGAAATTGAAACAACCCCACAAATCCTTGCAGATTCTCTACTTGTATCACCTAATAGTGGAAACAGTGTAATCTCTCCTTATATATGAAAGAGTTTTTGTGTGAGACGTTCCACACGCCTCCCCAGCCTTTGGCCCGCTCAGCTGCCCGTCTTGCGGACTCCCAAACCCCTGGCTGCATTGCCTCGCTGTGTTGGCTCCGCCCCGCCCACAGAGCCAGCAGTCAGTGTTTCACTCTCAGTCTGGAGGGAGCTGTCAAAGGGGATGGACACTCTGCCGAGGGAGCAGCAACCCCTCCACGGGGGAGAAGGAGGCAGACCTAGTGAGCGGCAGCAAGCGGGGAAGCACTCATCTTCACTGCCCCTCACGGTCCTGGCTGCATTGCCTCGCTATGTTGGCTCCGCCCCGCCCACAGAGCCAGCAGTCAGTGTTTTGCTCTCAGTCTGGAGGGAGCTGTCAAAGGGGATGGACACTCTGCCGAGGGAGCAGCAACCCCTCCACGGGGGAGAAGGAGACAAACCTAGCGAGCGGCAGCAAGCGAGGAAGCACTCATCTTCACTGCCCCTCACAGTCCCTCTTCCTCAGCCACAAGGCCAGCACTTTGTCAGGGCGATAGCTCAGTGGACTGCACTGCAGAGAAGGCTGCCCAGCACCTTCCAACGGCTCCCCTGCCTTCCTTCAGCAGCAGCAGCAGTGCCAGAGAGGGTCTGGCCTGGAGGAAATGAGCTGCAGCTCCTGGAAAGCCGGACTCTCTCCTGAGGAAGACACTTCTCTTGGCTCCTGTGTGGGCCTAACTGTGACTAACGGGCCAGCGACCATCAAACCATTCTCTTCAACCTCCTGCTGCATGGCTGACTTTCCCCTAGGGTTGCCAGTCTTCAGGTGGGACCTGGAGATATCCTGCTGTTACAACTGATCTCCAGATGACAGAGATCAGTTCCCCTGGAAAAAATGGCTGCTTTGGAGGGTGGACCATATGGCACCCTGCTTTGGAGGGTGGACCCCTGCTGAGTCCTTCCACACACACCCCAAATGCTGCCCTCCACGGGATCCACCCCCCAAATCTCCAGGTATTTCCCTAATCAGAGGTGTCAACTGTGCTTTCTCCTCAGTGCCTGTTGCTAGATAACTAGGTTCTGTCAGTAAAAGGCCCTTTCCACACCTGTTTTGGCCTTTGGGAGAAAACTCATTGGGCCCAATCCTGATAGGGTTGCCAACTCCAGGTGGGAAATTCATGGAGATGTGAGAGGTGGAGCCTGGAGAGGGTGAGGTTTGAGGAGGGGTGGGACCTCAGATAGGTACAATGTCATAGACTCCACCCTCCAAGCCAGCCATTCCCTCATGGGGAACCATTATTGACAATCTCCAGGAGGGGGCCGGAGATCACTGAGAATTACCCCTGCTCTCTAGGAGGGAGGGGGAGGAGATGGAAAGCTGAAGCCAGGGGGCAGATAACGGTAGGTTGACAGTTGGCTGGGAGATAGGGCTGCCTACTCCAGGTTGGAGAATTCCTGGAGATTTGAGGGATGGAGCCTGGAGAGGGGGAGGTTTGAGGATGGGTGGGACCTCAGACAGGTGCAATGGCATAGACTCCACCCTCCAAGCCAGCCATTCCCTCATGGGGAACTATTGTTGCCAGTCTCGAGGGGAGGGATGAAGATCATGCAGAATTACAACTGCTCTTCAGATGGCAGAGATCAGTTTCCCAGGAGAAAATGGTGGACTGTCATTATACCCTGCTGAGGTCACCACAGCAAATTGACGCTGAGTGCCCAAGGCCCGGGGCACTCTCCCAGAGCCTCTTCCTAGACCTCATTCTATTTATTTCCACAATGGGCCTTATTCCTAGTGGGATAATAATTCCAATTTCAGATATATATTTTTAGAAAAAATGGTGACCGCAAAAAAACAATTTAGATTAAGAACAACAAAGAGAACTGAACAAACAGAACTGAACACAGTTGAGTGGCAGGGGAGGCAGCTGTTACAAAAAATCATTGTAATCATTTGGGAAAGCAGCATAATCATGCCAACTGGATGCATCCAAATTTGTCTGGGCATATTCAAACAGTTCAACGAATCACCAGCAACCACAACCCCAAGCGCTCGAGCATGCCTAAATATAATCAATGTCAGTTTATAGCATCTACTGTACAGTATTAATAGAAACATATCTAAATGTTAACCTGTTTGAAAATCATGGGGCTTATCCATTTCACATCCAGACACAGCATTTGACTAAGTGAATAGAGAGGTGCATTCTAAAGTGTCAGCTGACTCATGCCAATTCCCTTTCAGTGATGAAGATGATAATCTCTCCAGTTACTATTTAAGATGTGCCAGTGATGTACTGCAGGTCTTCACACTACAAGTAATGTGATTAAAATCACAAGGGAGCAACCTGTAATCTCATTACATTGGCCTCATGCCTTGGCAAAGCTGCTTCTTTCTGTTATTTGCTCACTCACTTATACTGTTGGCTTTGCCTTCTGGTATGCTCTCTGCATCATCACAGCTATTTACAGCTGAAGGCCCACTTCCTTTTCAAAAGTAGGATAGGGTTGGGTTGTCATTGCCTAAGAGGCCCAAAACTTCTATACTTCAGCATGTCCTTACAAGGGTTGCCAGCCAATGGGAGAGGAAGAGGGTAGATACAAGAATGGTGTCATTTCTGCTGAATACCCGGAAGTGATGTCACACCGCTGGTATGATGTTGATACAATGCTCTAGGATTCTGACAGGCTTCTTTGGTAAACATTTTAAACATCCCCCAGCCATTTGTGAGGCAGTGGTAAGAGAAAGGAAGACAGGGAGGTATCCTAGTGAAGTGAGTGACCTGGTCTCCTTAGTCCCCCCAAACATGCATGTGTTATGGAGATGGAAGCCTGATGCCAAGTATGCAAGAAATCTTGTACATCAGTATTAGTAAAATCTTTTGCACTTTCATATACAAATATACAGGAATCCAGGCTTGTTTGGTGTGGGATTAACTTGGGCAGTGCAGTGCAGATCATAATGTGGCCAGCAAGCCTCAAGCAAGATGATGGGCAGCAGAGTATGTTGGATAGCAGAAGAGAGGGTGTCGCTTCCCCAGCTAGAGATCATGTACCCTGTTCTGCTGCAGCAACACCACCTCTAAACGGTTCCTCCTTTGCAGTTTGTATAGCTGCTTCCCTCTGGCAGAGCTGCTGGAGAAGTGGAATGGAAAAATACTCAGGGTTTATGTATGAGCAGAGAATTGGGAAACCACACAACTCTTTTAAACTAAGGTGCAATTGACAGTAGACATACCTAGGGTTAATAATACTTGAGGTGAGAAAAGAAAACTGCTGAATAATGCAGTTCCTCCACAACACTTCTGAGGTAATGAGGCTTATGATGCTGCTGTGAGAGGAAGAGAGAACGTGCAGCAAACAGGTAGGGATGGAGTTTCTCTTTCCTCTGCCTGCAAATTCCGAACAAACACTAGGAATTTTGAGACTCTATTATGATGATTCCAAACTGATAATCTGTAAGCCGCTCTGAGACTCCTTTGGGTAGCGAAGGGCAGGATATAAATCCAGTCTCTTCTCTCTCTGAGGCTGACACACTACCCATGACCAGGGGTCATTTAATAGAAAAAGAGATGCAGGAGCTCATTTGCATAACTCATTTGCATATGCCACACACCCTGACGAAGGGCAGGGAACCCAGGCATGTTTAAAATACCTTTCTTTCCCTTCCCCACCTGGGGAAGGGAAAGAAAGGCATTTAAATCCCCCCCCACTTCCCCGAGTTTCTCTGCAAAAGCAGAGAGGCTCAGGGGGAAAGGGGGGGCATGTCTGCCCACCTGCCCTTCCCCTCCCCAGCCAACCCACCACGGCGGGCTGGCTGGAGAAGGGAAGGGAAGGGCAGGGCAGGCAAGCAGGCAGACATGGGGCACCTGGAGAAGATCGGGCACCTGGGGCATGTCTACCTGCCTGCCCTTCCTCTCCCCAACCAACCCACCACGGTGGGCTGGCTGGAGAAGGGAAGGGAAGGGAAGGGTGGGCAGGCAGACATGCCTGGGTTCCCTGCCTGATCTTCTCCAGGTGCCCCGTGGCTGCGGGGAACCTGGAGAAGATCGGGCAGGGAACCCAGGCATGTTTAGAATGCCTTTTCCCCCCTTCCCTTCCAGATGGGGAAGGGAAAGAAAGGCATTTAAATCCCCCTCCTTCCCCGAGTTTCTCTGCAAAAGCGGAGAGGCTCAGGGGTAAAAGGGGGGCATGTCTGCCTGCCCGCCCTTCCCTTTCCCAGCCAACTTATGCCTGGGCTTGTTACCCCTGGAACGCTGTTCTGGGTCGTTCTGTCTTGAAATGACCCCTGCCCATGATTATTCAACAGAGCACATACTTTGCTAGCCAAAGGTCCCAGGTTTACTGTCTAGCATGTCCTGCTAAGGTCTTATGGTAAACCTTTCTCTACCTGAGACCTTGGAGACCTACTGCCAGTCAGAGAGCCAGTGTGTCACAGTGTGTTGGACTAGGCCTGTAGAGACCTGGGTTCAAATCCTCACTCAGCCATGAAGCTCATTTGGTGCTCCCCTAGGCCAGTCACATTTTCTGGGCCTAACCTAATCTAAGTTGGTGTGAGGATAAAATGTGGACAGGGAAAACCAAATATGCAAGCCTCTTTGGAGGAAGGGTTGAATAAAGACAGTATTGGGCTGAATGGACCAATGTTCTGGCTACTGTATATTTCATATTTTCTGCATTGTAAAACAGTAAACAGAAGAGAAGGACAAGTAGAGAGAGTATGGCTGCAGTCAGACAAGCAGTTTAATCTGATGTCATTGCTGTTCCCTTCTGGATTTAAAGAGCACAATCAGACGGTGACATCTGCCACCCATTCCCCAGATGTTGGCATCCTGTTCTGACCTGCCTTGGAATCGGAGTCAGTAGGCACCAGGGAAAGTCCAATCTTTACGGATGTCAGCGCTTCCACCGTGCATTTCTGGATGTCTGAACTGCCCTGTTGCAAGCTCAAGCCAGTTGAGAAGTGTGAACCTTCCTATCCATTTCCACCACCACCCCTTTATTAGGTAGTGATATGCGCAGGGGTCATTTCCTGCAGGAGCGCACAGGAGCGGAGCTCCGGCAGTAAAGAGCCCAGGGGGCGGGCACATGCAACAAGCCCCACCCCCTGCTCCCAGCAGCCCTCAGTCAGAGCAAGAAGCAGCCAGGTAAGTTTCAGAGCTCCCCCCGGCTCCCTGGTCCAAAACAGTCCAGTGGCACCTTTAAGACCAAGTTTTATTCAGGTACAAGCTCTCCCTCCTCTGCGAGGACAAATCTCCGCGTCCCCCCCCCCGCCCAATAGCTAGCAATCCAAAACAGTCCAGTGGAGCCTGAGCGGTGGGTGTTGCCTTCTGACACACTTCTGGTGATATCAGGGGGTGTGGCATATGTAAATAAGTTATGCAAATAAGTTATGCTAATGAGCTCCTGCGCCTCTTTTTCTACAAAATGACCCCTGGACATGCGCATAAGTGCATAATCGCCCCTGGCATTGTTAATCACTGCTTGTACATCCAAGCAGCCAAGCAGTTATTTTGGATCAGGCGCCGCGAGGGGTGTGTGTGTTTCTGAGCAACAAATTCCCCCCCAACCCTCTCTCCTGTTTCTGCTTCAGAGTTATTATTTGAGAGCATCCCATGATTGACACAAGGGTAAATGTACTGAAGTCAGTGGGACTACTCACATGTTAATTTGCATGATGCTTGCACTCCCCATGTACTCCAATAGAGTGGCAAAGTGAAGAAGGCCGAGAAGGGCCGCAATACTTAGTGGAGGGATCACGGAGTTGTCACAGTGGAGTGGTGCATTGAATGAATGCTTCTGCACATGCATAACAATTTTTTTAAAAAAGATGCCGCCTGATCGCCCACTCCGTGGTTATTGGACAGCAATAATATGACCGGTCAACCACGAAGTGAGCAAATGGTGAGCTGGGTTCAGGGCAGGATGTCTGATCAAAACTCACCATTACAAAAAAAACCACCCCTGGATAAATTAGAGGTAGGACCAGAGTGTGCCAAGCCTGTCGTCTGACTGCAGCCTAAAAGAACTCCAGTCTAAGAGGGAGGCGGGTGCTATGGTGGATAGGCAAACAATTTCAAGAGGAAATAAGCAATTGCTGCTTTGACCCTTCCTGAAAAACTCAGCTCAGAGACCTACTGGCCCACAGTATGCAAGGAATTTCCTATTTAATTTTGAATCCACTGGTATTTGGGAAGTAACCCGCCCCCGCCTAATATGCAGAAGGGGTTCCTGCTACAAAAAGAGCCCTATGGGTGAAATCACTGTTGAGGAACAATGAATCGTGGGATTTGTAGATTTCATTACATGGGACAACCATTTTACACATTATTCGTTATGTTAAGGTTAGAATATGAGAATGTAAATGATTTGGAATCCAGCTTCCTGTTTCATAGGGTGGCCAACTGGTTACCCTGCATGGCCAAAAACAGGGCAGAGAGGCCAAGGTCCTTCCCTTATGTTGCCTCCTTGCACTGGTATTAAGGTTTCCATTCTCCCAGGGGTAGCAATCAAGCTCCCACTGCTGGGATCCAGCAGAACCTCTTCTCTCCAGCAGGAGTAAGGGACAGGGAGAGATTGTGTGCAATGTTGTGATGTCACTTTTGGTTTGTACCAGGAAAGGATGTCATAATGCTCTAGGAATTTACACATCTCTTGCACATCATCTAGAGACATCTCTCTCCAGTGCCTTCCAAAGATTCCTGCTGGTGGCCACCAGGCTGGCAACCCTAACTAGTGTACAGAGGTTTACTGCCCTGGATATGAAAGTTCCCTTTAGTCACAATGGCTAGCATCCATTGATGGACCTAATTTCTATGAATCTGTCCAGTCCTCATAGGAAAAGTGCTCCAGCCTTGATTTCCCTCTTCTACATTTTTCCAGTCCTGCAATATCTCTTTTGTGATATGCTGACAAAAACTGCGCACAGATTTCCAAATAAGGCCGCACCACAGATCTATACAAGGGCATCACAGTATTGGCCATTTTATTTTCAATCCCTTTCCTAATAATCTCTAGCAAAAAGTCAGTCTTTTTCATGCAAGGTAGGTTTAGTTATCTGATTTATATCCTGCCCTTCCACTTAAAATTACTCAGTGCTGCTTGCAAAGAGAACAGCATGTCAAATAAATAAAAAGCACAACTGAAATAAGATAAAATGAGTAAAACGGAAACAAAGCAGCATCAATAATAACGGGGAAAAACAATCCACTTTAGGGAGATGGTTCACTTAGCCACTATATCACCCCCAAATGCCTTCTGCAAAAGAACTGTGTTAACCTATCTGCAGATGCCCATCAAATGAGGGGGCATCGTATCTCTAAGGGGATGGAGTGCCAAAGGTCAGGGGCAACAGTGTAAAAGGACCCCTCCTATGTACCCACTAGTCTTGTAAAGTCCGCATGTGGAGAGAGCCAACTCCAGATGATCTCAAGCTATATAGGCAGGTTTCTATGGACCAAGTGGTCCCATCAGTACCAAAGGCTATTTAGGGGTGTAAAGGTCAGCATCAACACTTTGAACTGGGCCCAGAAACAGACTGGTAGCTAGTGGACGTGTGGTCTCTGCAATATGTTTCAGTCAGCACCCTAGCTGTCACATTCTGTACTAGATGCAGTACTAGATTCTGTACTAGATTTCCAAACCACAGAGTTGTCATAATTTTTGCAACGAGATTCTGAATTAACATAACAATGCTTGCCTGGAATTCTTCTTGCAAAATCTGGCAGTAGGGCTAGTTAACACCAGTCAGATTTGTCCAGAAGTTCTCATGAATTTTTCACAGACATGTTTCAGTTACCATTGTTGTAATAATTATGAAATAGGGGGAAATTAGATTTAATTCAAATGTTAAGCTTTCTTTGTAGTGTTCATGAAAACAGGCAGGAGCCCTTCTTATTCAAAAACAAAACAGAATTCTAGTGCTAAAAACTCCCTATTGCCCTTTCAGGCAATAACCAGGAACATTACAGGGGAAAGCAGCATGAACGGACTTTCCCCCCTTGAGGCCCTAAACCAAATGTAAAGATTCTCTTTAAACTGAAGTCATGAAAAATAAACTTACTAAAGAATTATCATTCCAAGGTATTCTGCTCAGGCACTAGGAACTGAAACAAAAGTCAGGCATGAAAGTGGAAATGGCAGTCTTATTTGACAAAACTGATACAATCTGTTTTCTGGGTATTTTATCCACGATTATGAACACATAGTGACAGCTACACTAGCTTAGGTATGGGAAGAAGAAAATTGCTGCTTAGAGAATATTCTCTAAGAGGCAGTTGCTTTGTATCATTTTTGCCTGGCCTTTGTATATTTTGTCTCTGCTGTAACCCAACTTGTATCGCCTAGAACAACGGGCAAGGGAATAATTCCTTTCTTACTCAAACATGATAGCAGAAGCTTTAACAGATCTACATGACATTTCCACGAGGACTTGCACCAAAATGCAGAGAAAATTGAGACGTGTGTTTGATCTGCTTTATAGGAACTGTCAGCTCTGGTGACATCTAACAGCTGTCAACAAAGGCCAAGCATTGTTTGTTAACCAAACAAAGCTCTGTCCAGCAAGTGTGCAGAATAAAAAGATACACTTCTGTGTTCATGCTGTCCAGAAATGAACTGCTATCTACGTTCCTTGACTTTTTGAACAAAAGAATATCCTGCTGCTTTATTTTTGTGGTGCAAAGGATCATACGCTCTGGAATACCTGGAAATGTGTACAGCTATTCGCTTTTTATTGACCCTGCTTCAAATATTCAGAAATGTTAACTGGTGAAGTTTTCTCCAACACAAACCTCCATGCTGAGAAAAGCATCCACCCAAAGATAATTCTCTGTGGGCCAAACTAGACAATACAGCATCCACTGGTCCAACCTGTAGAAACCCAGTCTATTTTAAAGTTGAACTTGGCCATTTCAAAATTCCACAAGGACCTGTCAAGCCACTGGGGGGGGCGGCGGTTTCAGCACCTGAAAAGGTGTGTGTGGGGGGGACACGACAAGATGGTCTGGTCCTGCTGTTAACTGTGGGCCCAGATCAAGACTGGGCCCTCAAAACATTTTTAAATGACCGAATTCAGATCTAAAATGGGATCCGTGTCCACAGGTTGGGCCTGCAGACATTGTAACGTGTAGCACAGCCCTGTGTAACTGTCACTAGTACTGCAAATGCAGAAGCATTTGTAGTCCAACAGAGCATCCCTATGGAAGATTTCCCTGCAATTTCCTTGCTTTAGCTCCCTGTGGACACCATTTCTTCTCCCCACTACAGAGCTTTTTTTTTTAAAAAAATGCTTCTTTTTAAAGAAAACCTCTGATAACTTAAAAATGATCACTTCCAACAAATATACCAATTCTCAGCTTTCATTAAAAAATAAATAAATCCCTAGCCCTTTTCATTGCAAAGCGTGGCCTGCATTCCCCCCCTTGTAACTCTGACTAGAGACTCACTTTTTGTAAATATGAAGGCAGGCAATAGACTGTTATAACCATCTAGCACTATAGTAAGCTAGCAGTTCCTAACTTTTTTTGAAAGCCTTCTGGTTCAAGGGGAATGGCAGCTGCAGGGCCTAAGTCAAAGAAAATGGCACCAGTGTGGACAGTGTCACAATCACCTGGGGGGTTCATCATTCTCTCTGCCCCTCCCATCCCTTGTTGTAAGACAGTGAGCTGTCAAGAAGCAGCACAGAAGGGAGTGCTCCGAGAGGAAAAAATGTTATAATTTTGAAAACATGATTCACGGGAGAAACTTTTACTGTGATTGCTGGTTTTGAGGTAGGACATTACTGGTTTGGGATTCAAATCCATATGGGGGATTTTTGGAGAGGGGGGTTCTGGAATTTCAGGACCGTTATTGTCAAATGGAAACAAATTCAAGAGACTGGGGGAGTTCTTTTTAAAGATAATGGCACCAAATTTGCACAGAACATACTCCTCTTTCTAATCTAATCTAATCTAATCTAAGATCCCCTAAATTTCAAGCAGAATGGAGAAAAGGGTTTGATTTTATAGACTCCCAAAGTAGGTGCTTCTCAGCACAGATACACTTCTCCTCACTGACTCTGGGGGCAGACAATGGCAGCAGCCCTGCAAGAGAGGGCCAGCTGCCAGTGTTTTTTTTTTAAATCCTTCCTGCATTAATTTTTTAATGTAACGGAAATTTACACATCTCTTGCACATCATCTAGAGATGATTGACAATTTTTTAAACCTTTCTGTTAAAAACTCTGCGTTTGCCATGTTGTGAGCTGTTGTTTCCTTTCAAAAACTAAGGAAAACTTCCTTTGCACAGAGTTCAAATTTTTCAAAAATAAAAAAGAGCATGTATTTGTGTGATTGCATGTGATGAACCAATCATCCAATTGCTATGAAACACGTCATCACACTGGGCATCCACTCACTGGAGGGTTTTTTAGTAAATACTACTACTAGGTGGCAGTAGTGGGGTTGGGGCATGGGAGTCTGAGGTCTAAGCTACATGATATGTTTGTTTACTAGTTTGTTTATGAGTTCTCTGGGTTCACTGCACTGATTAGAGTCACGCATCAGCTCCAAGAACATTACTTTAAAAGCCAGAGAAGTTGATTTTGCAAATAAAGGATGGCACAGGTATAAGGAGGAAGCTTTTCCTTCCCCTCCAGCCTTTTTCTTGACCCAGGCTAAACAACTCCCAGTGGGAAGTTATTCACATACATTTCAAGGAGAATGTGGAATAGTCTGAGCACTCACACCTCAACAGACTCCTCCATGGAAATTCCTTCTCTGAGGCTTGTTTCCCAAATGTGATTGTCTGTGAGCACTCACCTAGTGATTGCTTGTAAGTATCCAATTGGAAATGCCATTGCCTGGGAAATCAAGGTAATTAAAGGAAAACAAGATGCCTGCTGCTGCTGATGGGAAGTACCCAAACAACACAGATGAAAACAACACAGATTTTTCATTCAGGGAGGTGCACACTGGTCATAGTGAACACCCAACCACCCAGATGGGCAACACCGAAATCAGATTGATTATGTCATTTGCAGTCAGATGGAGAAGCTGTATACAGTCAGTAAAAACAAGACCTGGAGCTGACTGTGGCTCAGATCATGACCTACTCACTGCAAAATTCAGGCTTAAACTGAAGACAGTTGAGAAAACTGTTTGATGTGTTATTTAATGGTATTACCTTCCCTTGTAAGTGTTTCATGTTGCTGTATTAATGTTTAATTACTAAATAAAATTTAACGATAAAAAAAGAATAGGTTTAAGCAGGGGTCATTTCGTAGAAAAAGAGGTGCAGGAGCTCATTAGCATAATTTATTAGCATAAGTTATTTGCATATGCCACACCCCTGGAAGTATGTCAGAAGGCAAGAAAGAAAGAAAGAAAGAAAGAAAGAAAGAAAGAGAGAGAG
>NW_015167106.1:353008-370507 GCF_001447785.1 Gekko japonicus | reverse complement strand
TTGGACAGGAAAGTGGAGACTATTACCCCCCCCCCCCCCGAGTCTCTCCACAAAAGCGGCTGCAGAAGGAAGGGGAGGTGGGCAAACATGTCTGGGTTCCCTGCTCAATCTTCTCCAAGTGCAAGTCACCTGGAGAAGATCGGGCAGGGAACCGAGGGCATTTAAATCCCCCCCGAGTCTGGCTCAGGGGGAAAGGAGGGCATGTCTCCCCTGCCTGGCTTCCCTGCTCGATTATCTCCAAGTGCCCCATGGCTGCGGGGCACCTGGAGAAGATCAGGCTGGGAACCCAGGCTTTTAATCCCCCCACCTGGGTGGTGCTGGGCCTGGGCTTGTTTCTGCCGAGCACCGCTCCGGGGCACTCCAGGAGGAAACGACCCCTGGGTTTAAGGGACTGGAGCTGATAGATAGAGTGCCTGAAGATCTATGGACGGAGGTTTGTGACATTGTATAGAAGGCAGCAATCACCACAATCCCAAATAAAAAGAAATGCAAGAAAGCAAAATGGCTGTCTGATGAGGTTTTACAAATAGCTGAGGAAAGAAGGAAAGTGAAAGGAAAGGTGAAAAGGAAAGATTTACCCAATTGAATGTAGATTTCCAGAGAACAGCAAGGAGAGATGCAAAATGCAAAATAACAATGCAAAATAACAGTGGAAAACAATAGAATGGGAAGGACTAGAGATCTTTTTAAGAACATTGGAGAAATCAAGGGAATGTTCCATGGAACGTTGGCCATGATAAAGGACAAAAAGAGTAGGGACCTAACAGAAGCAGAAGAGATTAGGAAAAGATGGCAAGAATACATAGAAGAACTATACAAGAAGGACCTCAATGTCCTTGACAGCCACGACGGTGTAATCACTGACCTTGAGCCAGACATCCTGGAGTGCAAAGTCAAATGGGCCTTAGAAAGCATTACTAACAACAAAGCTAGCAGAGGTGATGGTATCCCAGCTGAGCTGTTCAAAGTCTTAAAAGATGATGCTTTTAAAGTGCTGCACTCCGTATACCAGCAAATTTGGAAAACGCAACAGCGGCCACAGGATTGGAAAAGGTCAGTTTACATTCCAATCCCAAAGAAGGGCAATGCCAAGGAATGTTCAAACTATCACACAATTGCACTTATTTCACATGCTAGCTGCCAGAAGTACAAGCTGGGTTTTGAAGAGGTAGAGGAACTAGAGATCAAATTGCCAACATTCACTGGATTATGGAAAAAGCAGAGGAGTACCAGAAAAACATCTACTTCTACTTTCTACTTCATTGATTATACTAAAGCCTTTGATTGTGTGGATCACAACAAACTATGGCAAGTCCTTAAAGATATGGGAGTACCAGATCACCTCACATGTCTCTTGAGAAGCCTGTATAAGGGTCAAGAAACGACGGTTAGAACCAGATATGGAATAAAGGATTGGTTTAGCATAGGAAAAGGAGTATGACAAGGATATATATTGTCACCCCGCTTATTTAATTTATATGCAGAGTACATCATGTGAAATGTCAGCCTGGATTCACAAGCCAGAATAAAGATTTATTTATTTATTTATTTTTAATTTATACCCCGCCCTCCCCAATAGGCTCAGATTGCCGGGAAAAACATCAAACAACCTCAGATATGCAGACGATACCACTCTAATGGCAGAAAGTGAGGAGGACCTAAAGAGCCTCTTGCTTAAGATGAAAGAGGTGAGCACAGAAGTTGGCTTGAAACTCAACATTAAAAAAGTAAGATTATGACATCCGGCCTGATCACTCCTTGGCAAATAGAAGGGGAAGTCATGGAAGCAGTGACAGAATTCACGTTCCTGGGATTCAAGATCACTGCAGATGGTGACTGCATCCATGAAATTAAAAGATGCCTGCTCCTTGGGAGGAAAGCAATGGCAAACCTTGACAGCATAATAAAAAGTAGAGACATCACCCTGCCAACAAAAGCAATGGTATTCCCAGTAGTAATGTATAGCTGTGAGAGTTGGCCCATAAGAAAAACCGAGCGCTGAAGAATAGATTCTTTTGAATTATGGTGCTGAAGAAGACTCTTGAGAGTCACTTGGACTGCAAGGAGATAAAATCAGTAAATCCTAAAAGAAATCAACCCTGACTGTTCCCTGGAAGGACAGATACTGAAGCTGAAGCTCAAATACTTTGGCCACCAAATGAGAAGGGAGCAGTCACTGCAGAAGACCCTGATGCTGGGAAAGATTGAAGGTAAAAGAAGAAGGGGATGGCAAAGGATGAGATGGTTAGATAGTGTTATTGATGCAACGAACATGAAATTAAGCAAACTCCAGAGCACTACGGAAGACAGGAGAGCCTGGCATGATGTGGTCCATGGGGTCGCGAAGAGTTGGACGCGACTGAAGAACAACAAAAACTTTTCGTAATGCCTAAGAATCCCAGATTTGTGAGACTGTTCTGGAAAACCACAGTAACAACCCCAAAAAGCAATTTTGGGGTTGGGAATGTTAGAATGCACACTCCTAGAGTACAGTTGCCTGTGGATACATGTTTGCCAAGAATCCCAGCCCCTTGGTGAGATTCCCCCTTCTCCCCGATTCTCTTCCTGAGACTTTGGGGTTTCAGGTGTCTGCCATCATTTAAGGATTTGTCCACAAACTCCTCTAAGATGCCCTGTGCCCTTCTTAAGGAGAACATACATAGCTTGTCTTAGCAACCCCAGTGAGTGGGTCAGAATTCACTGCAGGCCCAAATACTCTTTAAGAAAAGGATTTTATTCATTTAGTACACATACTACAACAAAGATCAACACAGATGAAATGAATATGATAAGAGCTTGCATAGAGATTATACAGCTCCTAAAATAATAATAGCAGAAAAAGAAACAACTACCTAGCCCAGGGGTGTCAAACTGATTTGTTATGAGGGCCGGATCTGACATAAATGAGACCTTGATGGGCGTCATAAAATGTAATGCCAGGTAGCGGAGACATAAACTTTATAAAAGACACAGGCAAACACAATTAAAGATTTTTTAAAACTTGAAATAAAACATGCTTAAAACACTAGCACTTTTGCAATATTTTGTCTATTTAACAGTCTCTGATAACTGACACCTCTTTCTCTGAATTATTGCATCAAAATGTCTGTGTTGTAGCAATCTTATGCTGTTCAGATGTGTATGTGTAAGCTGCAAACCTCTTTAGATTTATTGACATTCATTATAGAAATCTCATGCTCAGTATTCTGAGCCTAGGACCAGGGGAAAACATGAAATGGCTGGGCTTTGCGAGCTTTTGTACGTAAGTTGTTTCATGTGCTGGTCAAGAACATGAGAAAGCATCCTGACAAAGATTGAGGGCTATGTGTTTGTCTACAACTTCCTACAAAGGCAATGTGCTGGGTGAACTTGGTCTGGACACACACTCTCAGCCTAATCCACCTGGTTGTTATTCCTCCTCTAAAATAGTTCACATTGCTTTCTTACTGAAAAAGACTGGATCATGAGGGCATGAACACAGTGAAAAGGGGGAGGGAACCCAGTTGCACCGAGGAGAGCCCTGGCATAAGGAGCCCAACAACACACACACACACTGTAGCAAGGCACACAAAAGCTCATGCCTTGAACAAAACTTTGTTGGTCTTAAAGGTGCTTGGTATTTCTCCCGTGCGATTGAAGCAGCCCAGCAAAGCAAGCTCTCCTTCGTTCCCTCCCTCCCTTAAAGGAGGAGCCTTAGCCAGGGGAAGGAAAGGCTTCCTTTTGTTTCCTGCAGCCTGGCTAGAAAGCAAGCTCTGGCTGTTCCCTTCCTACCCCTGGGGGGAGGAGGGGGAGGAGCCTCAGCCAGTTCTTTTACCAGACTCTCTCAATCGCACAGGAGAGGCTTGCCTATCTATCTCTCCAGTATGATTGAGAGAGACTGGTAAACCAAGTTGTCATGTAGCAGCAGCAGCAGAATGAGAAAAGAAAGCAGGAAACAGCCAGAGCCTTGCGTGCCAGATTGGGTCCCTCTGAGGGCCTGATCCAGCCCATGGACTGCATGTTTGACACCCTTGACCTAGCCCATACTGGATACAGTATTACCTTGCACCCCTCTCCCCTGAAGAATGGGCTGTGAATAGGGTTGCCAAATATGTTTTGGCCGGGAGCGGGGGGCTCCTGGCCGGCGTCTGTAACGTGCGTGCGTGTCACCCGGAAGTGACGTCGCACGCTGGGGGCCCGGCCACGCCATTTGAGGGGGAAACTCTTTGTTTTCCCCTCAAATGGCGTGGCCCCGCCCCCAGCGTGCGACGTCACTTCTGGGTGATGCGCACGCGGGGGTGGGGTTCCCCCGGGCCCCGATTCCGTGGGAGTGGAAAGCGGGGCTCAAAAGCGGGGGGAAATCCGCCCCCCGGGGGCATTTGGCAGCCCTAGCTGTGAAGCAGGAGACTTAGCAAAAGATGCTCTCTCCATCTTTCTCTTGCTTCACACTTTCACCCAAACAAATTGGTTGTTCTAACTCTTTCTCTCCCAGCTGAGAGGAGTTATGTGGCTGGGACACAGATGGGAAAGACAAATGCAGATTCGACCCAAGGTGGAACAAAACATTCATGTGGTAACTGCCCTGATAAATTTCAGCATTCCCAGCTGCTGTAACAAGCCCAGTAAAGAAAAAATGGGAACAATATGAACCATTGTACTGCACTTTATGTAGCCAGTCACACTTTACTTTTTGAAAAATTAATGCACAATAGAAAAATTATAAAGAAGTGCATATAAATCAGCAAGTCAGCATAACAGTGAGAAAGGAATAAAGATTACTATGCAGTCATACGGATTATAACAGAAATGACAGACTTGGAGGAGTGCAAAGAAATGGTTATGAGGTTCTAAAGTGTTACTAATGACATTGACTGACTTGGTTATTCGTGACTATTGCCATATTTATGATGGAAATCTGTGTTGTTAACTCATTATGAAAATCCATATAATTGCATCGGAGTTCCCACTATTAATCTAGAAGTTGTTGTTCAGCCTAGGTTTCAGTTCTGGATCTCAGTATTCGTAATTCTAAAAAACCATGTTTTTATATTCTGGCAGTTGAGTATACCACATTACTATAATGGGCTAATAAAAAAACTGGAATGTCAGACTAAATGAATCAGAATGAGCCTCACTGAAATCTACAGGACCCACACAAGTACTTAGGTTGTTAGGAAATGTGTATTCAGTTAAAAGTACATAGGTTGGTTGACTCATCAGCTTTGGGATCTTTTTTGCCAGCACTGAACCATGCAGAGGCATAGAGGTAGGAAAGTAGATGTCTATGAGTCCAACCCAGAGTTACACCCTTCTAAAGCCATTAACGTCAGTGGATTTAGTATGGTATAACTCTGCTTAAGATATAAATTTTTAACTCCACTATCCTTTCAGGTTATTAATTTGTGTGATAAATGCAAATAAATGAGGACATGATATCCAGAAGCAGTATTAACAAAAAGAGAGATGCTTCTATTTTGTTTTCAGACATAAATTTTGCTAGGTGGTATGCAAAGTCCAGCCTTGCTTTACTACATTATTTCCAATCAGCAAAACATCAAATGAGCATTCATATTGCTGAGGAGGAATGACTGTATGTGCCAACATCTCATCTCTACCTTGGCTTTAGAACATCAAAACTGAGCTGCCATAGTAACATGAAGCACATCAGTAAACAGGAAGCCAGAAAGATCCTATAGTTCAATATATTCTCAGTGCATAAAGCTGCTGGGCTTAACCTTGAAAAAGATTGAAAATTTCACATTGTTAGTGGTGTTTGCTTCAAGCCTTGTTATTAGCAGGAGCTAAATGATGCCATCTGACTGCCGTTAGATCCATGATCAATAATCAACATTTTCACCTGTAATGAATCAGAGTCTGTTTCTTCAGGCTTAAACATTTTGTACAACTGTCCTTTTACAATACAAAAGTGGAACAGTGAGGGGGGGGGAGAGAAATCAATGGGATATTTTTAACATCTGTAGCTACTCCTACAGCTCAGAGTTCACTTTGAGAGTTGGCTCATGCCTTTTATTTTGAGCTTGCTAAATCTTCTGACCTAAGTCTTTGGACCATGGTTTTGCCTTTTGAATTATTTTATTTTTGCCTATGTCCCTGACTGGGGAGAGACTTGGGCCCACTGCATCCATGATGAGGCTATGAAACTGCAAGTCAGAAGCCAGCCACCACTGACCAAACTATTTGTACTTCAGACATGTAACTTTTTGTAACACAGATCATAACTTGAAGGATTGTCTCCTGTTATAGCATACAGTCCACCAGAGACTAGGCAGGTGGTGGCAGGTGGCACATCACCTTTGGAATGTCCTCCCTCCTGTGGTTTGTCTGGTGCCCAGCCCATAATCCTTAGGCACATTATTTTACTACAGCATTCCGTCTTTTAATGCTGTTTTTGTGGTCTGCTTCTAGCTTAGGGACTGTTCTGTGAATATCATTTCAGACTGCTGTATGTTAACCCTGTTTTTATGACCTGGCTTGTTGCTACGGCTTGTATTATTATTGAAAATTCATATGTTGTTGTTTATAAGGCTTTATTATAGCAATGTGAGCTGCCTCAAGGAGGTCTCTGGTGAGGCAGCATTTACATTCTCTAAATAAATACACAGACTTGTGTTTTGGAACCTTGGGATTAACAACCAACAACTATGTTAAAAGTAAACAGCCAGCTAGCTTGCATTTACTTCCTTTGGTTTTCTGTTGATTTAATACTAGGCCTGTATTTCTGTTTCCTTACGAAAATACAGAATTAGTTTACCGTAGAACTAATTTTTGCCCTAAAATGCTACCTAACTATACCCTGTAGTTTCTATGCCTCAATGTGTGGCTCTTTTTCACACTAACAAAGTTGTCTATAGTTTATGGGTAGTGGACTTACAAACTGTAGAGGGGGGGAAATTAAGGTTTCTGCCAGAGAACCCATCCT
Organism: Gekko japonicus; assembly: GCF_001447785.1. Taxonomy (NCBI): domain Eukaryota; kingdom Metazoa; phylum Chordata; class Lepidosauria; order Squamata; family Gekkonidae; genus Gekko; species Gekko japonicus. Next base: position 363,588 of record NW_015167106.1, on the reverse strand, counting down.
TCCTTCAGTTTAATGGGCTGGATGGGATTGGCTTAGGGTTGCCATCCACCTGATGTGGGTAGGGGTCCCCCCGCTTTTGGGCCCCCCAATCTGCTGCCACCCAGTTGGCCAGTGAGGGGCCCCCGCCCCCGAGCAGCCCTGTCTGTACCTGATGTGCCTGGCGCGATGATGTCAGCTGGAGGTGACAGAATCATACAGGGCATGTCATGCAGGGGACACTCTAGCATTTGAGGGGAAACTCTATGGTAACTACAGAGTTCACCCAAATGTTAGAGCGTCCCTGGATGACGTGTTCTGTACAATGATGTCACTTCTGGGTGACGTCATCACTGTGTGCACGCAACATACGCATGCCAGAAGACTCCAGGTAGAAGACAGGAGCCCTCCACTAGAACGCAGTAAGGACCTGGCAACCCAAGCACTGGCTGAAGACCAAGTCTCAGTGATCAAGAGAAAAAGAAACCAGCTTGCACTAAATTCTATCTTATTGTTCCTTAAGCAAATTAACAGAAAAGGCTCAGAGCACACAATTACCCAAATAAAAAAAGAGATGTCTTGACTGCCATCCAATGTCTCTAAATGTGAGCTATGGGGGACAGTGCCATACTTTGAAATATCAAATACACACACACGATTTTGTAATCAACAGAATGCAGGGTGCATGTCAACACAAACATATTAATAACCAGACCATTTTCTATAATGGCATAATGAACTTTTACCTATCTCGGGGTTATCAAGCAGGTCAAGACCTTAGATACAACAGGAATAATTCATGACCTTAATCTACAGAAGTTATGTCTTGAAGATGGGTTTTGGCTTGGGGAATGTAAACCATGTGTGAAACAGAGGTCAGCTCCTAGGCACTGCCCGTGTTTCAGGAGACAGCATTAACACCACTGCAATGCTTCCTGGGATAGAACTAAAGTCTCAGTTCTAATTAGGGTGCCACATACAATAATATCCAAGTCTCCCTTAACCTAAAATTCTGCCACAAAAACCAAAAAAACAGAGCGAAGGGCAGGGCTTTTTTTTCTGAGGAATGCCAAAATTCTTTTTAAAATGTTTAAAAGTTCATGAGTTTTCAGTATTGAAATATACTGGGTTCAGACATGTAGAAGTGATCAACTCATAGTTTATTAGTGATTCAGCAAAAGAAAGAAGAAGACTGGAATCCCTGGCCAAAGCCAGGTATCTACACCTGAAAAGGGTTACACCCAAAAACACCCCACTCCCAACGATAGGCTATTTACACACTTTATTGTTTCCCAATTTGTTTACTCTAGGATCCTTGTCTCCCTATTGGTCCATTCTAGATCCTAGCAATCTATTGTTATGCATCCCAAGCTCTGTCCTTTTGCAAGGGCAGTTCAGCCTCAATACATAACATCCGTCCCCACAAGGTTCAGAGCCTCTTCAACTGACAAAGTCCTTTAAGTACGTTGGTTGGCGCTGCTCACGGTTCGAGCAGTGTGGTACCACTGACTGGGCTGTTGGTTCAGGAACCGTGTCGGGGGCCGGCCCCACCGCTGGACTGGGAGAGGGTAGTGGCACCAGGACGTTGTCGGGGCCACCGGTGGCGGCGGCTGCTGGAGTTCCACTGGCGGCCTTCGAAGGCTGTCCATTGATTTCCAGTTGGGCGCTGCCGGTGGGCGTGTTCTCCTCGGGCTTCGGCTCCTCTGTCTTCTCCTCAGCCGTGGGGGCAGTGATCAAAACATCTTCGAAGAATGGTTGGACCCCAGAGATCCCTTTAAGGAGACCGTCCATTAGATTTTGAAAGATCCCCAGGGCCACGCTGATCCCGAATTGCAGCCGCTGCATCTGGAACGCACCCCTGTGCATCACGATCATCTGGGCCTCTGAGGTGGCATCATCTATGGAGAGCTGCTGGTACGCCTCGGCAGTCCAATTTGCCAAAAACCTTTGAACCCGCCAAGGATGCCAAAACATGGCTGACTACTGGAACGGGATAAGCGTGGTCCTGCAGGGCCTTGTTTATGGTGCACTTATAGTCCGCGCAGATACGGACATCCCCGTTGGGCTTCACTGGGGTGATGATAGGGTCTCCCAGTGGGCATGTGGCACTGGTTCTAAAAACCCCTGCACTACCAGGTGGTCCAGCTCTCCATCTATCTTGGACCGCAACACAAACTGTATGCGCCTGGCCTTCATATGGATGGGTTGAGGTCTACGGAGACTGGCGGACCGGTGTAGCGACCAAGTGTCCCATCGAAAATGGCCAGGAACTCGTTGCACACGTTGCTGAAGTTTGTAGGCCGCACGTGATGCACCCCCATCATCCCGAACCCCAGGGGAGCAAACCACGACAGACCCAGCAAACTAGTAAGCCGCCCTTCCACCACCACCATCAAATCTAAAAGTCCTTCGAAGTTCTTATACTGCACATGGAACTTGCCCCACCCTTTAATGGCCACTGGATTCTTTTGGAAGACTCTGAGGGTGAAGCCCATGGGTTCTAGATATGGACCCCTTGCGGGCAGGGCCTCCTGAGAGTCTCTTCTGAGATTATGGAGATGGAGGACCCCATGTCCAACTCCATTTCGCAAGGGGCCCCCTCGATTAACACGGTTACTTTAATTTTGTTAAGGGAGTCCTGGGGCAAGTGTAGTACCTGGTGTTGGTGGATGGCTGTATTGTGGAGCTCTGCGGATTCCTGGTGGGTGGTTGGACTACACTGGTTTCCTTGGGAGCAGCAGGCTTGTGAGATGTGGCCTTGTTTTCCACAGGTTCGTTCAGCAGATCACGTCGCAGAAACGGCAGGAATAGCGTTTGTGCTCTTCACCACAGCTGGCACAAGGTGCTTGACCGATGGTCTTCATGGGCTGCGGGGCAGTCATTGACGGTGGGCACGAGTCCCGGTGAGCTGGGAGGCGTACCTTGAGTATTTCTTTTTCATCCGAGTCATCAGAGACCGGGGATGTGGAGGCCTGATGCATGGAGTGGGCCTGGTGATCCTGTTGTGCCTTTTCAAAAGCCGTGGCCATGCGTAGTGCCTTGTCCAGTTTGAGTTCATCGTTACTGATGAGTTTCCAGCGGAATTTCTGTTCACGGACGCCCTAGACAAACTGTGTTAAGGGGGCGTCCTCGAGATCTGGGAATTCGCAGTTTATGGCCAGCCTGCGGAGATCAGCCATGAAGTCGGGGTCCGTTTCACCAGACTTTTGGTTGCGCACCAAGAAGTCCATGCACTTCGCCATCTTGGTTGGTTGAGGCGCGAAATGGCCAGTGAGGGCCTTGATGAGTTCATCGTACGTGGCTGCTTCAATGGTTTTAGGAGCGATGAGGCCCTGGGCTAGGCGTAGCATGGTGATGCCGCATGTGCTGAGCAAAAGCAACTTCTTCTTCTTCTTTTTAAAAAGATTTTATTTTCCTTTTCATAAAAACATTATTCCATGATACATAATTCATCAAATTCGCTTATGGAGTCTTTTACTATACATCTACATTGATCCAATTATACAGACGCTTCCACCTTTCCATAAATACTTTTTCCTTCTTTCCTTGAAGAATTAAACTTAATTTATCCATCTCTGCTATCTCTAATAACCTATGTACTAGGTCATCCAGATTTGGTATATATTCTTGCTTCCAAAATTTGGCTATTAAGATCCTTGCAGTTGTTAATATGTAAATTATCTTTCCACCTAAGACTCTCTGGCAACATGTTCAGCAGCACAATATCCGGGGATAGCTCTATTTCAATCTCAGTTATTTCTAAAATTACCTTCTGCACCATTTTCCAATAACCACAGATCTTTACACAACGCCACCAGATATGAAAAAATGTGCCCACATTGTTTTTGCATTTCCAGCAATTCTTACTGATTGTAGGGTTACATTTAGCTCTCCTATCTGGTGACCAGTACCATTTATGGGATATTTTGTATATATTTTCTTTATAATTTACACTTCTCATAAATTTTAATGATTTCCACATTTCCCCCCAGTTTTATATACATATATTATGTCCTACATCGTTTTCCCATGCAAGCCGTGTCGTATTGACTGTTTCTTCCTTTACCCGTTCTTCTAAGAGAAGTTTGTATATTCTCTGTATCATTTTATCACTGCTCGATGCCCATATCTTATCCAGCTGGGATTTACCATCTTCAAACTCCCTTTTCTCATCCTTAAAATACCTGGACTCTAGTTGTGATACTTCCCACCATGACAGCTCGATCTTGTAAAGATTCTTCTTGTTGGCGTTGTCTATGCCTTGGAACCAAATGAAGTACTTCAGCTGCTCTACCCATGCTTCCCAAAGCTCAGGGTGTGTGGGGTCGAATGCAGGAATGACTCCCAGAGTGGCAGCCATGACCTGTGCAGCAATGCGAGGCGCGGAGTCCTGGAGATCATTGCGCAGTGCGGTGCTGGAGGTTGGGTCAAGCTCACTCATCGGGATGCCACCTTCATCTCCAGTAAAATATACTGGGTTCAGATGCGTAGAAGTGATCAGCTCATAGTTTCTTAGTGATTCAGCAAGAGAAAGAAGAAGACTGGAATCCCTGGCCGAAGCCAGGTATTTATGCCTGAAAAGGGTTACACCCAAAAACACCCCACTCCCAATGATAGGCAATTTACACTCTATTGTTTCCCAATTGGTTTACTCTAGGATCCTTGTCTCCCTACTGGTCCATTCTAGGATCCTAGCAATCTATTGTTATGCATCCCAAGCTCCGTCCTTTTGCAAGGGCAGGTTAGGCTCAATACATAACAGTATACAGACTGAAAACTTCATTTCCCTCTTGAGAGTCCTAGCACCTCTTTTTCAAAAAGAGGGGGGATGGCTAAGGGAGTCATTACTTTAATTGCAATTAAAGTGGGTTAGATCCTGAAATCTGTCAACCAGAAGGGCTGATTGCTGTGGGTCTTCCCTGTTCTCCCCTCCTCAAAGTAGGATTGCCAATTTTGGTGGTTGGAGATAGGATTACAACTGGTGGTTGGAGATCTCCTGGGATTATAACTGATCTCCAGGTGTCAGAGATCAGTTCCCCTGTAGAAAATGGCTGCTTTGTAAGGTGGATTTGATGGCAATATATCCCTCTGAAGTCCCTACCCCCCAAATCTCCAGGGGTCATTTTGTAGAAAAAGAGCTAGGGGAACTCATTAGCAAAACTCATTAGCATATGCCACACCTCCTGACATCAGGGGCCCGGCAGTGGACCTGCAAGGCCAGCGGGAGTGCAAGGAAGCCCCGCCAAGGCCCTCCCTGGCCCCAGGCAGGCAGGGGTGGGGAGAGGTGGGGAGGAAGCAACTTACCCTCCCTCTTCTCCTGCCTCCTCCTGGCTGAATGAGGGTTGGAAGCGGGGCGGCTGGAAGCAGGGGGCAGGGCTTCGTCATGTGCCCCGCCCCCTGCACCTCACCCGGGGGAACTGCGTTCCCCCGCGTTCCCCCCCCGAAATGACCTCTGCCCTACTCAAAACCATTTCTGACTGTGAACATTTATTCTAGGGTCCCTGGACCCATGTGGAGTAATAATAGTCAGAAGGGTGCAGTGGGGGAGCAAAATTGCTCCCTTCTGCCTCTTGCATAAGCGGTGCTTCACTGACAGAAGAGGAAAAAGGGAGTGATGTCACCCCTCCCCAACACTGTTGCATCCTTACCTGTGTGACTGTTATTAATCCAAGAGGGTCCTATATCCCTGAGAACAAGCCTTCCTGGAGTCAAAAATGGCTCTTGGGGGGGAAGGAAGAGCTGAAAAAATCAGGAATCTTTGCCTATATATATATATATATTAAATATTTATTTATATCCTGCTTTTCTCCCTGATCAGTACCCAAAGCAGCTTTACACATAGTTCTTCTCCCTCTACTTAATCGTCATAACAACAACCTTGTGAAGGTATGTTAGGCTGAGAGATTATGATGGGCCCAAGGTGACTGGGCAAGCACCCATGGCAGAGTGGGGATTCAAACCCAGACATCACAGGTCCTCACCTGCAATGCTCCCTCTAAGCTGTGGAGTCTTGTGAGCAAAAATTCTACTTGGTGAGCTCCGGGCATTAAAGTTGTGAGTGGGCGATTTGGCTACTGCATAAATCAGTTTGCTCTGGAGCCGTCTTTCCCGAGCGGAGGCAAAAATGTGTGAGCCGGAGGCTAGAAAACTATGAACTGGCTCACAGTAACTCAGCTTAGAGGGAACACTGCTCGCCTGGCATTCTAACCACTATGGCATGCTAAGGTTGCCAGCCTGGCATGCAGTGGGAGGGTTGGGGGCAGGGATATGCAGGGCAGTTGGTTTCCAGGGAAAATTTGGATATGACATAAGGTAGCTCTAGGAATTGCCAGAAACTCTATGTCACCTCCAGATTTCCTTGGAACTGACCTAGTGAGGCAGCCAATGCTGCCAGAGGGATTATATTTCCCCCCTTCACAGCCACTCAGAGTGATGGTAGGCAACGAGGAATCACTGGAAACTCTATGGTAAATCCCAGAGATGTGTGACATCATTTCCAGGTTTCCTTTGGAAGTGACATTGTGCTATCACCCAACAAGGCTCCCACATGTCCTCACCCTCTTCAACTCTTGCCAGTCATGGCTGGCAATCTTGTGAACCAGGCCCCACCTGGAGGTTGGCAGCCATAGGCTTAAGAGTGTATGACTGGCCCAAGATCACTCAGCAAGTTTTCACAGCACAGTGTGGATTTAAACGTGGGTCTCTCAAATCCCAGTCTGACACTCCAACCACTACACCACAATCACTCTCATGAAAGTAACATTTAGAAAACACCTCAACAATCTAGGCACTATTTTTTTAAAAAAGAATTGGATAGCCTCTGCCCATAGAATCTAAATAAAAGTATATTAATCTTAGTTGTTTTTTCAGAATCTATGCTTTTAAAGATCACAGAATGTTTTTGTATCTTATCACAAAATGACCATCCTCTGAAATCATCATGGAGGAATATTGTTGTCTGGGCAGGGGGGAAACATCTAAGTGATATTCTGAATTTCAGTTAAACATATGCTGCAGGTTGGGTAACACTGAAGATTCAAGGAGGCCAATTCACATGCCGGAAAGAAGAGGAGGAGGAGACATTTAGTGAGATTGTGTTGAGCTCCTTGCTATTTTGAGATAAAAGCCTGACAGAAAGCAACACAGAATCAATACCCAGGAAGAAGGTAAACAACATCTCAGATTTGCAAAATGAGAAATGCCTTTCTACAACAACTCTCAGAATGAGAAAAAAAAGTTGGAAAAATTACAGCAGTTTTGAAAGCAGAAAAAATAGGGCAAGGACAAAAGTACAATGGCAAGGGAATCCCAGGAGGCCATCGTATCTTCTTCTGCTGTGGAATCTTGGAAAGTAAAACAAAGACTTCTTTATATCGCCACTGAAGATGATACAGGCAATGTGGGCACACTGGCTTCCTTTGGGTCCTGTTCACGCTCTGAAGAGCAGAAAGAAAAAAAGCAGAAACTACCATGCAGGAACAGGAAGGCAGGAAGTATTCAAAAATTGCTTTCCCCCCCTAGTTCGTTCATTGAGCTCTTAACTGTCTCCTTATTTTAGTTTCATGAGATAACTAAACATAACTGAAGAAGATGAGCAACAAGAGATAGTAAATTATGATGTTGTTCACAGGGTAGGCAAAACAGAGCCATACCTGTATGTAACAGAGAGAACATTCTTGATGCTCCTGAAAACAGTAACCATGGGTACATCAAACGTAATGGGGCATGTCCTAAGTGTATGCAGGGAGCATTTCACAGGGGATAGGGATGCTAGGGATGGCTGTGCACCCTCTGGATTACTGGTTAATTGGTCCCAGCGATGGCAAAGAGGGGAAGTGCTAACTGGCTAGAGGAGGCTATTTATAAAGCAAAACGGTGAATTACTGGAGACAGGGACCTAGGGAATTACTGTGGAAGAGAGACAATGACAAAAGCCTTGTTTCTCCACTGTAACGACTGGAACATGTTGAAGATGACGTTCCTTTGCTATCCTGTATTACTGTTGAAAACTAGGCTTGCCAAGTCCCCCCGGGGGGGCGGGGAAACCCCCACCCGAGAGGCCCTTATTTGCCACCGGCGGATTGGGCCCTGGGGGGAACCCCACCCCCAAAGCACGTGATGTGCCCAGCGTCTGCACGTCACCCGGAAGTGACGCAGTCAGGTCGGGTGCATTGGGGGTGGGGCCGCGGTCATCCGAGGGAAAACTCTATGGTTTTCCCTCGGATGATTGTGGCCCCGCCCCCAGCGTGCCCAACATGGTTGCGTCACTACCAGGTAACATAATTGTGGCACGCAAGTGCAAAGTGCACACGCATGAACTCCCGGAGTAGCACTGGACTCCCCCGCTATACCTACGGTAAGGACTTGGCAACCCTATTGAGAACCCTCCTAACTTGTCCTGCTGTACAAAGGCTTTCTTATGCAAGAGTTGCACATTAATTGGGCAGTTTTGCCTGTCTTTACAATGCCAGAACAAACTGTGCAAAAGCAGACAACGCTCTAGCATCCCTCAGCAACACCTAAATCCTTTCTTTCTGTTATTACTTCTGTCAGTATCAATCATTGAAACCCATTATGCATGTGCATTTTTTCCATTTTAAAAACACCTTTTCACATCTTATTTTATCTTTGAATACAGATGTAGCATCTGTTTCTGTAATCTACATCTTATAAAGTATCACATAATTCTAAGAGAGTACCTGATTCCTCATATATCTGCGCATACTTACTTCTTATATAATCTCCTTTCCCATGAGGGTCATGGGAAGTTTAGTTTTTCCTTCTATTTAGAAGCTGTGTACTGCACTGGAAGGGACGGTTTCTTTTGTAGACTCATTATTTATTTAGAAAATGTATATGCTGCCACCTGCTTGAGATGTCTCACAAAGTAAAATAATACACTAAAACAATAAAACAGCAGCCTTGACCTGGATAGCCCTGGCAAGCCCAATCTTGTCAGATCTTGGAAGCGAAGCAGGACTGAGCCTGGCAAGTATATGGATGGGAGCTCTGCAGAGAATACCAGCGCCAGGAGGCCAGAGGCAAAGTATCAAGCCACTTCTCTGAATGTCCTCTGTGCCCCAGTAGGAGTTGAGTACAAGGAAGGGATCACAATTGTGGGTACATACCAAAGAACAAAGAAACACTGTGATAAAAAATAACATTTAATAATTCATATGAACATCAATATGTATATCTATTCAAACTTGAAAATATTGCTTAGGAAATTCTGACATATTCAAGGAAAAGTCCAACATCATGATATCCACTATGAGCACCCAGTTTTATACTCATTTCATCAGTCTTCCTCAGGAGTAATCCTCTAAGGTTGGAAGGTGTAAACCTCTTGATACAGCTTAACTTCTTTTGAATGCAGTTTAATTTCTATTCTACTGTCTTGCAATTATTGCAGCTGAAATTCTTTTTCAAAATGTCCTGAAACAAACATGGTTATTGAGATTTAAAAATTACTACAATGCTATATTCCATTCAACTGCATGTCTCTTTCCAATCTCAATAACCATGTTTGTTTCAGGACATTTTGAAAAAGAATTTCAGCTGCAATAATTGCAAGACAGTAGAATAGAAATTAAACTGCATTCAAAAGAAGTTAAGCTGTATCAAGAGGTTTACACCTTCCAACCTTAGAGGATTACTCCTGAGGAAGACTGATGAAATGAGTATAAAACCAGGTCCTCATAGAGGATATCATGATGTTGGACTTTTCCTTGAATATGTCAGAATTTCCTAAGCAATATTTTCAAGTTTGAATAGATATACATATTGATGTTCATATGAATTATTAAATGTTATTTTTACCCCAGTAGGAGTTGTCAGAGGTCACCATGACTTCTAGACAAGAGCACACATGCATAAAGGTAAAGGTAAAGGTTCCCTTGCTCGAAAGCCAGTCAAATCCGACTCTAGGGTTGCGGTGCTCATCTCCATTTCAAAGCCGAAGAGCCAGCACTGTCCAAAGACGTTTCCGTGGTCATGTGGCCAGCATGACTAAACACCAAGGCGCACGGAACGCTGTTACCTTCCCACCGAAGTAGTACCTATTTATCTACTTGCAATTTCTTGCTTTCGAACTGCTAGGTTGGCAGGAGCTGGAACTAGAGATGGGAGCTCACTCCGTCATGCGGCACACTCGGGTCTTGAACTGCTGAACTACAGACCTTCCACAGCCTGCAGTTCGGCGTCTTAACCACTTGAGCACACATGCATACACACACACAAAAATGCAAAAATATCCCCAATACACAATAAAACAGCATAAGTAATAATAAACAAACCATAAAACCCACCCAGGTCTTAAAAACCGTAAAAAGCCCATCCAGAGTATAAAAACAGCCTAAAACAAATGTAAACAGCCTAAATGATCTTCACAAAACAATACTCAGGACAGAAGCATTCCATAAGACAATTTTAAAAGATGGCCTGGCAGCTAGAGGAGAGTAAGATAGGCCCCAGAAAAGCCTCAGGGGGGAGCGGGGGAGACATTTCACTAGTGAGATGCCACCACTGAAAAAGCCCAGTCTCCAATTGTCACCTGTCTTACCTCTGCAGGTGAGAACAGGGCTTGTGAATCTGATCTTAACTAG
>NW_015167106.1:323716-352950 GCF_001447785.1 Gekko japonicus | reverse complement strand
ATAGTTTTTAATGAGTCCAAATGAGCAGTTGAAAGTTTTCATGGCATGAGGTTAAACAACAGTATCTGGTATTCGCTTGCAGATCAAACAGTTATTAAAGTATTAGCTAGAGAGTCCAGTTTAGAAGTTGGCAAATGTAATGCTGGACAAGATGGGAAGGAGTGATCCTTCAGGTAGCCCAATCCAAAGGTTTTTAGGTCTTAAAGCTAAGAACCGGCCCTCTGCATTGTGCCCTGAAACAAATGGGCGGCCAGTGCAAATCAGTCAGCATAAGAGCAATACTGTCCCTATATCCAGCCCTCAATACAGTAGCCTGGCTGCCAGATTTTTGCCCAACTGAAGTTTCCAGACAGTTTTCAAAGGCAGCTCCACATACGGCCCTTTGAAGTAATAAAATTTCATTATATATTACTATCAGTATTGTTGATAATAATTCTCATACAATGCACATTAACCTAATTCATCCTGATTGTGGTATGCCAAAAGAAGATATAATTGCCACAACAGTTATCAGATTTTAAATTCATTTTCCCTCAGTCCAGTCTCAAAAATAAATTTAAGGAACTAAAACCGGGAGCTTATATTACACACCAGAACACTGAAAGGTAATGCTATTGATTTAAAAAGAGTTATGGCTCCAGAGATAAACTTCATAACAGTAGATGTACTGAAATCCAAGTAAAACTCCTATTGATGGTGTCCTTGCATTAATTAGATGGATTCTAGCCAATTATGGGAGGAAAAAAACCACATGAGATTTTACTGACTGAAAAATATTTCCATGTCCTGCTGTTCACACAGTTGGTTAGCATTCTGACAAAGCACTCATACACTTCCATATCCAAACCCATTCTAGTTCTAAACACCCCCCCCCCCCCAATTCCTGACTTACAACAAGGCCGGGATCAGACAGCAGCTACACAGAGCCACAGACTAGGAGCTAGAGTGAGGTCAAGGAGAGTTCCAAGAGTCAAAACCATGAAAACAGTAACCAAGGCCATGATGAATTGTCATGCAGGGGCGAAGGTCATGATGGCTAGATGTTAGTACCAGATAAACAGAAGCAGAGTTTGCTGTATCATTAGACTGCAGCCAAGGTCACAAGAAGAGCCAAAAGGCAGGTATCAGGAGAGCAGGAAGGAAAATCAGCATTCCTGCAGCAGCAGTAAGAATCCCCGATAGGGTTGCCACCAGCCGCCAATCATCTGGCCAGTGGGGGGAACTTACCAGTAGAAACAGGAAAAACTCTATGGTAGAAGCTAGTTTTACCATAGAGTTTTTGTCCAAATGTCAGAGTGTCGCCTGGAAGTCACAGGTATGATAGCATCAATTCCTGTGCGATGCTGGCGACATGGCCTGGGCCTTTCTTTCCTCCTGGTAACCCCCCCCCCCAATCACCTGCCAGCTGCCTGGAGGGATCTGGCAACCCTCATCCCTGACTCCCTTGGGGTGTTTTGTTCTGCAGGGAACCAGTTGGTTGCATGCATGGCTGGAGCCTCTCTAAAGCACAGCGTTCCTTATACTGTGAGGAATAATCATATCTGGTGTCTCAATGCCCTGCCACATGAGGCAGCAGGGCTCCCAATTGCTGTGTCAAAACCCCAGCAACTCCTGACCACCTGTTGCTGGCAAGTCACATTTAAGAGAGATGCTACAGGCATTATGATGAAATGCTATTTTATAAGGCTCCTAGAGTTGAAGTGTAATGTGTTGGAGTGTAATGTGATATCTACAGACAGTACATGTTGCTGTGCTTTCAAATACGGAAAGCTGAGGTTGAAAAGTCACAAATGGGCACTAGGTTATGCTAGTTCATTTTCAATGAAATGCAAGACCCCTTGGCTCATGCAATATGTCAGCATGATGTAGTGCCTCCCAAATGAAATGGATTACAATAATTTGTTTTGGCAATTAGGATGAAATATGTTAAAACTGAATCTGATTAAAGCAGCTAGACTACAGACAGAGCTAACAGGGCAAAAATGGATACCATGGTTTACAAGAGCTTCTATCAATTGGTTTATTGAAGCTTAAAGTGCAAGCTGATCCTATAGTCTTTTGTGCTGGCAGCTGCTATGTCAGCATGTGCTCAAAACCAATAGAGCTTGGTGAGAATTTATGCTCATCCAGCAACAGAGTAGAAAACACAAAAAGCAGAACTACAGAGACCTAACATAGTGACTCTAACACCCATTAACACAGAATCACAGTGCTGACTCCTTACCATCCCCACCAACCCATGACAATGCCCCCATATTATGCACGGAAAGTATCAAACAACAAAAAGTATGGTAAAGTTATGGAAATGATGTACCCTATCCCTCTCCTATACAACCGCTCAGACTTTACTGCACTCAATCTGCAATGTACATTGTACTCAAAACACATGGAAGATAGATTTATCAGTGGCTACCAGCCATAATGATGGAGGGGAAACCTCCACATTCAGAGGCAATGTAATCCCAGAGCCAGGAGGCAATGTAAGAGGAAGGCCTCAGTTTCTATGCCCTGTTGTTGGCCCTCCAGAGGAACTGGTAAGCCACTAGGGATGGGCACAAACTGGATGAATTTTGGCCGGTTTGTGGTTTGTGAAGTTCCTGGCAGGTCAACAAGCATGAACTTTCCACAAACTTTCAAGCAGTTCATGGAGGTTCTTGTGGGTTTGTGAATGGATACACTTTCTGACAGACAGTCTCCACTCAAACAAAATGTTTACTTCAAAGAAACAGGGGGGCAGAATTCTCCAGCCTTAGAAACACTCTTGTCAGTTTCAAACTAGCCATGTCAGTTTCAAATTGGTCATGTCAGTTTCAAGAGGGGTTTCCCCCCTCCCTTTGCCCAGGTACCTTTGCGTTCACTTCCCATTTTCTTGCACAGAGCTTGCAAAATCCCACCCTTCTTGCTTGGATTTGTGACTATGTGCTTTGAGATCAGCCCTTTAAAGCTTGCAATGCCAGTGGCACTGGGTTCTGCTGGGCACATTGTGACTGCACTGGTACTGCTGGGCACTCTGTACATTGTACTGGTTCTCTTGGGCTTGCAAAAATGCCCCCCTTTGCTTGGATTGTGATTGAACTGGCATTGTCACATTGACACTGCGTTCTGCTGGGCATGAGTACATTGCACTGGTTCTGCTGGGCTTGCAACCCCACGCCCTTGCATGTAGTGTGATTCTGTGGTAGACATCAGTCCAGCTGGCATTGTCACAATGGCACTGGGTTCCGCTGAGCTTGCAAAAATGCCCCCACCCCTTCAGTTTCTACTGCAGATATTCTCTGGGACTTTGATTCTGTTCTGCTGGGCTTCTATTGCCCTTACTTTTTTGCTGGGTTTTTTCCCTCCATTGGAAACAATGGAAGATGGGGGCACCTTTTTGGGTGGGCTGTAACTCTTTGGGGGACTGATCCAGCAGGGCTGTTATGAAATTTATTATTTTAGTCTAGAAGTATCCTTATTATAGCTTTTATTTATTGAGAACCAGTTTGGTGTAGTGATTAAGTGTGCAGACTCTAATCTGGGAGAACCAGGTGTTTTTTTTTAATAATTTTTTTTATTGGTTTACTACACCAACATTAAAGAACATACACATACAGACATTAACCAATACCCTCCACCCACTATAATCTCCATTATTTCATTCCGTTTCACAATTAATCAGACATTACCTTAACAAACTCACTAACACAAATATACCTTTTAGGGCACACATCTACTACCACCCCCCTCATTTCAAATCACATTAACCACATATTGTATTTAATTGTACTCTTAAGAAACATAAAAAAGAAAAACAAAAGACTAAATTGCCTTTCATTCAGTATCTGTTAAATAAACATATATAAATCATAAATCATAGTCATCTGCTGTTCAGATTTTCATATCTTGGAAATTCCCTCTTAACTTCGGAATCATCCTATGTCTTTATCTTAAGGCCTGACTTCAGCAATTAATAAAGAATAGAATTCATAGTCTTCTACTTCATAACTTATATATTTGGTAACTTGCAACCATATCAATTCATTCATAAATTTCCCCCATTCAGTTTCCTAACAGCTTTGTAATTAATAAAAAAAAGAGGGTATACAGAAAAAAGGAGCAAGGAAAAGATTTATATTTAAATGAACAAGAAGAATAAGCTTTTGGGGACCACTTTTTCTTGCATACATCCAATTGTACTCACATTCAGCTCAGGTTTACCATCATTTATATGCAGTTACATCCTACTCTCCTCAACCTGTTTATAAAGGTGGTCTCCCATGCTTAAAATCTTTTCATAAAGCACCATAACATTGTAATCCATTTCCTTTTTAGTTTCATTTTCCAGATTTTCTTTCCAATGTCGTAAATTTTTGTATTCCTCTAGAGAAGTACCCGAGCCGCTTCTTCCATAGTCAATTAAGTCCTCTCTCCTTTGTTTGGAGCCTGCAACTGTCTTTTTTCTTCGGGGAATCTTAGAACTCTTTTTCCTCCCTTTTCGCAGTTTTGGTTTGTCTCCCTTCCCAGTCATATCTTTTAGCAAATCTATTTCTTTTGATTCTTCTTCTACCGCCAAGAGCTGACTGTCGTGCTGCATTTCAGTCCGTTCAATCACCTGTTTACTCTCCTGGGTATCCTGAACATCACTTTGCCCTTGTACCGTCTCTATCTGTTTTTTAATATCTTCGTCCTCTACCAACAGCATTTGGGATTCATTCAACATCTTGCGCCAAACCAGGTTAAGTGACTTTTCCAATTCCTCCCTTAAATTTTCCCGGAAACGTTCTGATTTAAGTTCAGCTATTATCGCCTCGCGCAGAAACGCCACCATTTTCCTTATCTTGATTCCACTTTATTCCGTTTTTTTTCTTTTGCAAAGGTATTTAATAGTTTGGTCGTCTTACAATTACAAAAAAGGATGGTATGTCCGTAAAGTAGATATCTCTTACCCCCTCAACACTCTCGTTCTCCGGTGTCGTTAATGTTTTCGCCCGCTTTCTAGCACCAATTGAAAAGTCCGATGTAGGGGCAGTAAGAGCTGTTCGTTGTAGATATCCGTCATTCTATAAGTTTAAAACAAGGTCCAGAGGGGGGGAGGTCTGTGTCTACTTCCTCGTTGTGAAACACCCACGTGTTAAAAGAAAAATAAGGATTCTAAAAATACAGCTGGCTGCTGCTTCGGCGGGAACATGGCGTCCATGTTCCCGTTCTCCACGCCGCTCCTGCTTCGGGGCAAACCGGGCACCCCCCGTCCTTGCCAGGGAAAACGGGGGGGCGGTCAAGCCTCATGCTCTTGGTCTCCCTCCAGGAGACCAAGCGGGGCCACCTCGAACCTCGGGGGGGCTCCGTAGAAGCGCGCGTGAGCCGGGCTTCCCTGGGAGCTCCCAAGGGACGCGCCCGTGGTGTAGCGCCGCACCGCCGGAAGTCTAATCTGGGAGAACCAGGTTTGATTCCCCACTCCTCCACTTGCACCTTGGGCAAGCCATAGTTATGGCACAGCTGTTCTTGAAAAAGAGCAGTTTCTGTCAGAGCTCTCTCAGCCCCACCTACCTCACAGGGTGTCTGTTGTGGGGAGGGGAAGGGAAAGGAGTTTGTAAACCACTCTGAGACTCCTTTGGGTAGTGAAGGGCAGGGTATAAATCCAATTTCTTCTTCTTCTCTTCCTCTTTTATTTCACATATTCTCACTGAGGGCCAAACTAGATGTTATGGTGGCCATGGGTCTGACCCATGGCTGCTGATGCCATTTTAGAGAATAATTTGGCCATTAAAAATGCTGTGAGGGCCCGATCCTGACTGATGGTTGCTATAAAATCTAGTTTGTCTGAGACTTAACAATAATCACATAGGGCTCTTTTTGTAGCAGGAACTCCTTTGCATATTAGGTGACACACCCCTAGTGTTGTCAATCCTCCAAGAGCTTACACACCTCTTCTTACAGGGGCTCCTGTAAACTCTTGGAGGACTGGCTACACTAGGGGTGTGTCACCTAATATGCAAAGGAGTTCCTGCTACAAAAAGAGCCCTATGTGATTATCTCAGACAAACCTATGAAGTATGCAAAGGGGCAAATCTAACCATTAAACCAGTGATGAGTCTGCAGTATATTAATAATATAATAACACACCTGCACTGCTATGTAAAACAAAAGGAAGCTGTATTTCTTCTTATAAGCCATCTAAATGCACCACATTGTAGTCCTTTCAAAAAAAAAAAAAGATAGTTGTATTACAGCATTCAGGATAATTGTGCCCGCCAATCCCAATACATTGCACATTCAAGGCGATATGCTTCAAAGCTGCTACTGCACAGTCTGTGCTGATGTCTTCTCATTACCATTAATAGTGCCTAGGAAATTCATCTTGATGTCGATCCTTATTAAAGATAAGCCCAGCCGGCTGCCATAGATAAATCTTGTTAATCAAAGATTAAATTATTATGCTGTGTCTTCACTGACTCAAGCTAAAGTGAATAACAACAACACAAAGCAGTTTTTTTAATTAATGAAAATGTAAGCTTAGTTTTTTTTCTGTAAACTTCTGCATTGGTGCCAGCTTAGCACTTGTGCTGTGACTGCTACCTCAGCAGCTTGTTGAAAACATAAAGTTTGTTGGTATGCAATTGCTAGGATTGCAGTATTTGAAAAGCCATTGTTGCAATCTGGACACTGGTCCATTTAGCTGTTCCTGGTGACATAAGGCTGAATAAATGAGCAGCTGGGAACTACTCTACATCTTGTTGCATCAGGGCTTAATCTAAGGTCAAGGCTTACCAGGACTCAGCCCCCCAACCTGTTTTCAGCTTGGGAGATCTAATGGGAATAAGCACACGCAGAGTACCTTTCATTCATCTAATTCCAGTGAATACTTACAGGAATGGGCAGGGGAGGGCTAAAAGAGAGAGAGAAGGCTGTCAGAGATTGTGACTTCCAGACAGGATTGAGCTCCATCGCCTCTTGATTTGTAACTATAGACTATCCTGAGGTAGCATAAAGCAGTTGCTGTTTTAGTTCAGCTCTGTGGTTGCATAGCTCATGTTTGTCCTCTTTATGAGAAATTAATATTAAAAGCTTATTATGTATATGGGAAACTAGTATATTGTATATGAGCAGCTCACCAGGACCTACTGTACCCTAAACAGACATGTTCTCACAGATGTTGTCAATGTACTCAGATTCTCTATAGCTTCATCCACTCAACCCTTTGGTGATATTTTGTTTCATTTCACTTGTTCAGTCCTTGCTGCCCTGCAATAATTATTGTGCATTTCCTGCACGTAGTCTCCCCACTTCCAGAATTAAACATTTAGGATTTTTTATTCTTGGACTGGAAACAAATGCCAGATTTGTGCAAACACATACACACATGCATCTATACTCTTTCCTTCATGTTTTATGCAATGTACCAAAAAAAGAGGCTGTTAGGGAATGGTCTCTAAAGTACTGTGCTTATTTGTAGTTTCACACTGTTCTCTGGGATTATGGCAGTGTTGTGCTCGGGTTTGATGCTCAACAGGAAACAGAAAATTATGTCACCTTTTTATAGATTGTAGACCTAAGTTTTAAAAACTCCAACTGAAAAGTGTGATGGGGTTTGATTAGATACAAGATGTGTAGGAACAACTTCCTTTCATGAGACTCCTTCTGCCTAGCCAGCCAGTCAGCCTCATCTTTTAATTAGCTCAGCCACTGGAGATAATGGGTTTTAATCAGAAAGGAATGAGAATTTGTAAAGTGGCACAGAAGCATTTGCAGGGAAGGATGTCAGTACTTGCTGCAGACAATATATACGCTAATTTATAGTTCCAGCAAGTTCTCTTATTTCCAAAAAGACTGCAGAAAAAGGAGCCTGAGGCTGGCTGCTTCCACCGGAGAATTTCCCCCTGCTTGGAATGCAGTCAGTCTCCAGATTTTTGAGGAGGTTTCCCATGACTTTGTGCTCTCTCAAAGCATGATACATGGGCTCCCAGAACTTTCCCATTTGAGCTAGCTCAAAGAAATGCCTCCTTCGCTCCAGCTCAAAAGAGAAAGTGCAAGATGGTCGTGGGGAGAAACATCCATGTTAGATGCTCTACTTGCAGCCAATGAAGGGAGGGGAGCAGGGTTAAGCGCTGCCTTCCATCCCTCTCCACAGCCCTTAAGCTAGCTTTTTTTGGATCCACAGCTGAGCAGCGGTGTCCCTTGAAGCATGGCTCATCTGTGAAGAAGAAAAGGGGAGGTTGCAGGGACCATGGGGGTGGGCAGCACAATTATCAATATGCCAGTGCTGACACAATGGAGAAGTGGGGACAGCAGCAAGCCATGGAAGGATGGAGAGTGTTGATGCCATCCCTGCCTGTTTCCAATGCACTCACTGCTTCTTCCATAGTGGCTGTTTTTCCAGTCTCCTTGTGGAAGGAATCACATTCTGAATGTCAGTTGCTAGTGGACACACTGCTGCCTTCATGCGCTGCTTGCTAGAATTCTGGAAACATCTGGCAAGCCAGAAGGATGCTAGACTTGATGGACCCTTGGTCTACTCTCCGTATACTTGCATATGCTACAATACTTTAAAGAATATTAGCATTCTCCCAGATCAAAAGTCTGATGAGTCAGCCAAACAGCTGTTTTCTAGCTCATTCTCCTTTGTACATGTGGAACAGATTCATTATAAGCTCTTTCTCCAACAACAGAGGAAGCACTGACTCCTGTTGTAGCAACTCAGAGATTGCTATAGGCTGTGATAGACAACTTGTCTGTCCTAACCAAAATGTGAATTCTTTTTACTGCGCATGAAAAACTTGAAAGACAAATGGACAACCCCTAATCTGAACCTCCTGGATAGCATTTTCTCAGCAGCAGTTCTGGACTACAAGTTTCTGACACTATGCCCCTTTAATAGAAAGGATGGAAGTCCAATCACATTTCATCAGCTTAAGAAATATCTGACTACCGGGACAATCCTCATATGTAGGCCCGCCTGATCAAAATCTGTCTCTGATCATCTCCTTCCTATGTGCTGAAGAGCCATGAAACAAATGCAACACTCTTGCATTTGTTTTATGATGAAGCTGTGGTTCTCCAAGTGTACTAAGCATGCTGCTGACATCCTGAACATCATCCTGATGGTCACCCAGGCCAAGATACGTGTATATCTTCTAATGGAGATGAGACATCAGTATGACTTTCAGTTTTGGATTTTATGTATTTCTTTACTTAAAATAATTTTACTTTCAGTTTTGTGAAGACATTGCTGGCAGAAGACACTCCAAAGGAATGTAGTGAAATTGTTCTCTTCCCACATGAACAAGTCCTGTACTGAGATTGTCTTTTCCCATCTGAACCAACAATGAGTTGGAAACACAGAAACATGTAAATAAGCCATAATTGCGTAAATCAGTGCTAAGACTTGCTAGAAGTTTGGTTATTTTGGGACCACATATGCCTGGTACCTCTAGGACCCCTATTCATTAGAAGCATGGAGGGATGAATTCATTCCAAGTGTCAACCCTGCTTAGCTTTTGAGAGCTGACAAGATCAGGCTATACCATGCCACTTCCCCTCCCAAAAGCATCCATGTGTGTGTATAAAGTGTTGCAAGTTATTGGGAGATCCAGAAGTATAATGCTCTGTATAGTAGTCCTCAGATTCTTTAATTAACTCTTTAATTGAAAGAGTGAACGTTCCATGCATTATTTTAGCTGCTGGAATGTGCCCTTTCTGTCTTTTATTCCGTTTCATTCAATATATAAGCTATTGGACTTATATATTGCCTTGTACCTCTATTTTCCTGTTCAAAAAGAAATCTCTTTATAATAGACTGGGAGAAATCAGAATTAAGTCCATTTTTGAAAAATTACTATGCTGCACTGGGAATAAACCATAACCTTGTTCTGTGGGATGCTAGTATCACAACCCATTCATAAATCACATGATCTTCATCCTATATTTAAATTCATTATTTGGTACCCCTGTCCTCATCAGTCAATTCAAAGATCTGTCCAATTTACTATTAATAAAGTTGTTATAATCTCCTCCTCACATTATTTCCCCTTCTGTAATTTCTGAAAATTTAGTATACAAAGACACAAAAAATTCTCTTTGATTCATATTAGGCATATATATACCACATATAGTTATTTTTTTGCTTTCCATTTAATATACCTACTATATGTACATATCTGCCCACTGTGTCCTTTATTATGTTATCTGCGTTAAATTTTATTTAAAAAAATAAATAGCCATACCTCTAGCTTTTGGATTTTTGGAGACTAAGAATATGCCAAATAATATTTCACTAGAAAGTAGATGACTATATTTGTTATAGATATGTTTCCTGTCTCATTATTATGTTTTTTTCTTTATAAAATTTATAAAACATTATTCTTGTTTTATAGGATCATTAAATCCCCTTATATTAATTGAGCATATCTTCATATGGCTAATAGATCAGTTTAACTACTAGGTATCTCTATTTATACCTCCTCCTTCTCTCTCTAGTGCTTAGTTGTTGACCTTGCTCTTCCCCTTCAGTATGTCTAGTGTTATTTAAAGAAACATTGATATTTATGGATGATTCATTTAAGGCATTCTGTTTCCTATTCTATCTCCCCTATTAATCTTTTGCTGAGTATCTTGTACCTGTGTCATATCGTCTTCCAATATTTTCTTACTCTGCTTTCAAAATAATATTTTTCCTTATGTTATCCATTTCTCAGGGTAACTCTAAATTCTCTTCTCTGAATTGCAGCAAATCTTTCAATCCTCTATGCTTTGTTTTTCCAGATGATTATTTAAAGCTTTTTGACCCTCCTCCATTATATATTTAAGTTCTCTGCAATGCAACCCTAAACAAAGTTACACACTTCTAAGTCCATTGAAGTCAAGGGGTTAGAAGGGTGTCATTCTGCTTAGGACTGCACTGCTAATCTCTAATTTTTATTTTTGTATTCTAATATCTTACTTTCCACAACTGTTCATCTTGTGTCTATTTCCTCTTCAGTTTCATTCCAATCAAAATACTGTCTGTCTTATCACAACTCTCAGACTGAAACTATTCTCCTTTCATGTATAAACTTGACACCATCCATTGAAACAGTTCTAATATTGCCTTCTTCAGTTTCCTTTTGCTTTTTCCTATGTAATACTTTTAAAAATCTTGCTCTTTATCTGCGATGTTTCCCAAAAGCACTCAGCTTTCTTTGACTGTCATTTATATCTCACGTTCTCAAAACAAGAGGAGACATTTCTCTTCTTTTCTCCTAATCAATCATAGGAATTGACCAAATAACGTAATAAGTGCATATTATATTTCCAGTCATAGAAATAGTACACTTTTACCTCTCAGACCATGAAAATATTACCTTTCCCCCTACAAATTATAGAAATATTTCCCTTTCCATCCTCATATCCTCAGAATATTTCTGCAATCTCGAGAGACAAAAATACTAGCCTTCAGGCCTCAGATCACCATAATATTGCACTATAGCCCTCAGGGCATATTGTTCTTTAGCCCTCAAACTAACTTTTAAAAACTTTTAGGTATTTAACTTTTTCCTTGAAATATATTCATTTATTGTTTATAAACTACTCTGTCAGTTTATAACATTTATAATAAAAACCAAAGTTCACAGTACTCTTAACTGAGTCCTTGCATTAGAGTTTCTTTCTAGTCCATTAAGACAGGAGAATATGATAAATAAGATTGTTCCACAATTCTGTTCATTCATTTCGGTAAGCCTTGGCTACTGCCATTTTTATAAGGGCGGGCCCTGTGAGCAACTTCCCTGGCAGCAGCTCTGAAGGAACAAGTTGACCATCCCAGCTCTTGATTGGCAAGATTGCTTCCTGTTCTCTGGTGGCAGAGCACCTGGCGCACACTGAGGCCTGTTGTGATCTACCATAATCTCTCCCACAAAAATCTGCATGTATTTCTAACCATGGTCTTTGAGACAATGTAGTCAGTCTGAATAGTTCCATTTTGTCATCAAGATGGATTCTAATTTATGGATTCTAATCTTTATGCAATGTCATTTATTAATTTGGTATAATCTTTATGATATTCAGATCAATTACTCTTTCTTCCCTTAATGCTGTCTCCATTCCCTTCAGGTACATAGCATGGTGCAGTAATCAGTGCATTTTTTATATTTCTAGAGTGATAAATTTACCATTAATCGGTATCTTCTCCCAGGATCTATACAGATGTACCACAGTTGTTATGTATTAAAGTGCTGGATGTTCCTGCAGGTTTCTACAGGTTGTTTCATCCTGATTGCTGCTCTACAAGCAACTGAAGATCAGTGCATCCTATGTAAATAGTTCTTATCTGCATCTCAGTATTAGTCAGTGTCTGCCATTTTTACAAAAACAGAATCCTCTTCACTGTTCAGATCTTGGTTTATTTGATGTACTAGGAACTTTGGGTTGTTTATTCCCTCTTGCAGATTTTGCATTAGTCTTCATACTGCAGCAAAATTATTTTTTCCATTAATATAGCAATACTTTCCTTTTGCAGAGCCTGCATTTTTGTGTGGATAGTTGTCCCCAAAGAAGAAAGAATTTCATTTGCTAAGTGATTCAGCTTCTCTCTTATCTCAGCTTCTAGGTTTGCTATTTTTACTCTCATTATGAGTCTGTAGGTTATAGCTCATACTTCTTTCATTTCATTGCTTTTTGATCTTATTGTTCACAATTCCCCCCCCCCTGTGGTAGTGGGGCACGTGGATTCTCAAAAAACAAAATCACAAAACCGCGGGGAAAATTGAACAAAGCCACGGGTTAAAATGCGACCGCGCGGCTTCGAGTGGGAAATAGACCAATGGAAATGGGGCAAAGGGAGGCGCGACAGCGGCGCAGCTCCTTGTGTGAAATCAGCCAAAGTAATTTAAGAACTTCATGGCAAACAAGACCCAAGTTTGACAGTACCTCAATTGAATTCTTAGTACAATTTTTAAAAAATTATATATATGTTCATTTAAGTAAGCAAAAAAGACAAGGAACAGAGGCATTTTATTTGTTTGTTTGTAGACCTGCTTTTCTCCTTACCAATCAGGAAATTAGGCTGCTGACAATCAGTAAAAATACATTAAAATAAGCACTATGGAAGCATCCTATTAACACCAAGAAAACTTTCCTTCTTTTACTCCGGTTCAAGCAGCTCCACTCTACAAAATGGTTTATAGCCTTTCTGAAAGCCTTTCTGAGATGCCTTCTTAGCATAGAGAAAGGCTTGGGACTCCTGGCTATTTAGGGGGTGGGCCTACCTACCCCTGGCACAAATATGGAAGGAGGCTGCAACAAACAGCCAACAGACAACACATCAGGATAACTGAAACCTTCCCCCTTGAGAAGAATCCACCCCTGCCACCATTAGCTCTGTCTTGTCAAAGGCCATTACCTGGGATTAATAAGTAGTACAGTGGGGGGAAACTTTCTAAAGTATAGCACCTCAAGGGGCAGAAGTGGCACCAGGGACAGAAGACTTTCTTAAGTTTCCCCCCAAGTGTGTCTGAAATATTTAAATTTGATGGGAGGGGAGTTAGGATCTATACTGTACTTAAGTCCACCACCAACATGCAGCTCTGTCATACAGTAAGGATCAGTAAGGCACAGTCTTCCTCAAACCCACCTTGCTTATTGGGAGATGGAGGAAGGATGAGGACTTCAGGTACCAACAAACTAGTGTAGCTTCGCTACCAGGGACAATAGAGTCCTAGGATCTGAAAACCTGCCAACCGGCGAGTAGGGATTCTAAAGAGAACCCTATGAGATTGTAACTATTGTATATAGCCTATCACAGGTGTGTGTGTGTGTGTAATGGGTGTGGTTGTGAACAGACATATTAGGAGCCTTTGGGCTAGCTACTGTATCTCTCTTTTCCTGAAATCACTTAAGTAAAGTATGAGCTGAAATCACTCGACGATGCGTCAGTCTCAGTACTTTATAAGACAAGTACGCAACCACTGGAAACCAAATGGCTTGAAAAGTGTGTAGACAGCCACCCGTGGAGAACACAGCATTCTGTGAAGCAATTTTTACTAGTTTATATGGCAATTTTCAAGGTTTATAGAAGCTTTTGAGAGGGAAGAAGGCATGGTATAGCCCAATCTCATCAAATCTTGGAAACTAAGAAGGGTCAGTACTTGGAAGCCCCCACTGCCAGAATTAAGATAGATGGGTCTTTAAATCAACAAATCTGCTTATTTAGAGGTACAAGGCAGGGATGTCCTCCTTCTCCTTACTTCTTCAAGCTGCATTTAGAACCACTGGCCATTTGATTGTATCAGAGGGATTAACTGGAAGATTACAAATAGGCCAGTTAGAAATTATATTAAACTTGTATGCAGATTACATGGTGGTTAACAGCGCAATCCAGAGCCTGGAGCTAAAATTTTCAGGAATCCAATTAAACCTTATGCTGGTATATCCTGGAGTTATACTGCTTATCTTGAAAATACAGAAATGTGGTGCTGGAGATATTTTGGCATATATACTATGCCATTGTAGAAACAAGTGAAGTTGGGAGAGCAGTAGGGGTGAAGTCACATTTGGTCAGATACCTAAGGCGCTCTAGCAGCAGACCTTTAACAGATGCTGGCATAATGTTATACCCAACCCCAAGCCATGCAACAAGGAAAACAAAACCCCAAGCCCTATCCCAATCCCCAATACAGTTTAGGATGCTGACCAAGTATCCAGATAATCACCGCCTCTTGAGAATTCATCCATCCATACCCACCTGAGTATCCAATCACAGCCTGCTCTACACTACACAAATGCCAGCCAGGACACACACAACTTAGGCACTAGGGATGGAGCTATGTCTCTAGTCCCATGCCATGCATTCTTAGAGTACAAAGCTCTGTAGTTTGGTGTGGAAAGAAAGCAAGGGTGATGGGGAGGCATGGTGGCACCCCACTACTATGCTTGCCAGTGTGCCCTCTAGAGGCAGAGATTACAGGCTACACGAATTCTGTATGGGTTGGCGAGCAGGCAACTCACTACAACTCATCCCACTGTTGCCCAGATGTTATGATGCCAACTTCCTTGTAGGATCAGAGCCATGTGGAGCAGCTTCTAGGTCATGCCACCCCAATCCTGTCAGGGCCTGGCCCAGCTGGCTCACTGGTCCACTGCACAGCCTGACCTGATATAGCAGGGCCACTGGTCGAGGCCCTCATGCTGCCCAAAGCAAGCTCCCACTGACAAATGAATGGTCCTGAGGTAGTGTACAGCTGTACAAGAGACACCTGCCTACAGTGGTGGCAACAGCACTGGCACAGGTATGGTCCATGGCATCTGTGGGACAGACCAGTGAAAGTTGAATGGCCTGCCATCTGCCCCCCCCCCATCCTGCTCTTGGCTTATGTGCATCCCCAGCATACTGTGGACCTGCCACACGTACCTTGGCATTGCCCCATGCCATTCACAACCAGTAATTCTTCTGTTTCTGAAGCCAGCATGCACTAAGGGGATAAAGGATTATGGAGATCCTCTGGATTGTTGTATACCAATAATAGCACAAGAAATGATGAGAGAGCATGCAACACCAACACAAAATCCTTTGTACGCTTACGTGGGAGCAAGTCCCATCAATCTCAGTGAGATTTACTCCTGAATAGATCTGGTTAGGATTGCATTGTGTATTACATGGAAGTTATGATATATTTGTTGAGTGTGCTTTACGTAAGAAGAATTTACACAGGTAGGGAATGATGCAATGTGTCAGCAAGTATTTCTGTCACTCAGAGAAGAGACAGCTCTCTCACAAACAAGAAGTGAGGTCTAGAAGAAAATGGAAGAGGAAGTTATTCATAAGGAACAGCATAACCCACAGGTTGCCTCCTCAACAGCTGTCCTAAATCCAGCACTAGAAAAGTTCATAACTTGTTTTACCAATTTCTCTTTAAATCTAAATGATCACTACAAGTCCCTCTTTTGTTCAATATAATGAGCCACTGCTAATAATTGAAAAGAGAAAACAGCAGGGAATTCACATTCTCTCAGTATGAACCCTGATATTTTACTGAATGAATATGCTTATTACATTGATTGGTTAATGAAGATGGTGTGTGTGTGGTGTTACCACACTAAGAACAGGAAGCTGGACATAAATTTTCTGAATGGTTTAGACCAGAGGTATCAAACTCACTTGTTACGAGGGCCGGATCTGACATAAATGTGGCTTTGTCAGGCTGGGCAATGTGTGCCATAAACTGTAATGCCAGGTACTAGATATATAAACTTTATAAAGGACAGTTGCTGGCAGTGTTCCCTCTAAGCTGAGTTAGTGTGAGCTAGCTCACAGTTTTTTAGCCTCCAGCTCACACATTTCTGTCTTAGTTCGGGAAGGATGGCTCCAGAGCAAACTAATTGATGCAGTAGCCAAATTGCTTGCTCACAACTTTAATGCCAGTAGCTCACAAAGTAGAATTTTTGCTCACAAGACCCCAGAGCTTAGAGGGAACATTAGTTGCTGGTAAAACTTCGAGTTGATGTGTCCTCACTGCAAGGCCCCATGGGCTGTGGGGGTACAGAGGAAAACCCACATGGGCGGACTAGAGAGCCAGACATGCAGTGCTGGGCAGACACTCCTGTGCTGCCTGGAGTGGTCCATGGGGGAAGGAGGCCTGCCTGCCGAGTCCTGTGCTCAGTGACAGGACTAGGCCCCTGATGCATGGAAGAAACTGCTGAGGAATGCCCCCACAATGGGCCAATGCACAGGCACCACATGCGGGGACGTGAATATAGCAGCAGTGCTGGCTGTCAGCAGGCCCCATAAAAGGATCGTCTGCACCCACTCATGTGCAACCAGCAATTACCGCAGCCATCTGAAACAGCATTCCCGAGGCTGCAGGCCAAGCAGATAGGCATGCAACCTCACCTTGGAATCCCAAGCTTGCAGTGGCTCCCAACTTACTAGTGAGGCTGCCACTGAAGCAAAGGGATTCTGCTTGACTGCGGCAGATGGGGTTGTTCTGCCATGCTAAAGCCACAATCGGAGTGACTCTGCCCTCTCCCCCCCCCCCCCGAGCAGCCTCCTGTTCCTTCGCTCGTACCAGTTGCTCACAGACCAGACAAAAACCCTGGATAGGCCAGTTCCAGCCTCTGGCCAATATGTTTGACACCCCTGGTTTAGACCAAGACCCATAAAATATGCTAAAATCCTAACGATCACCTAGTTGGTTCTAATTACATATTGAAGGCAACTACAAGTTTGTAAGTTTACTTCCAATTCAAAACTGAGTAAAAAGCTTAAATCAGACCAAACCGTAGAAAATGCTGGCATCTGAGCTGGTATAGCATAGCAGCTAACAGACTAAGCTGCGATCCAAGGAGCTGCTGGTTCATATCACAGCTACAAAATCACTAGAGAGGCTTAGGCAAGCTTCAACTTTAAAGATTACTATGACATACTTTACAAATACTAATTTATTACTACTATTTTTACTACTATATTAGCATACCTCCCACCTGATTTCGCTGGTATGGCATCCTATGTTTTTCATATGAAACTTTGCTGATATTGTTCAAATTACATCAAGTGATAAGGATCCAAAATCAACTTATTTCATCATCAGTCATGCAGGAAGAAAAGTCAGATCTGCTGTTCTTTTAGACAGCACTAAGATGATTTAACATATGCCATTTATTCTATTCAAAAGGGTGTTCATCAATGCTAGAATTCATAACTGATATGCTACCTGCTATGTAGTTCCCCATTATTCTTTCTTCCACTTTTTTCTACATTATCTGGACCATTATCCATTAATGTCATGGTTGATTATGTCATCTTCCCTCTCTAAGGGTGGAAGACCCATTAGAATGCTCTGCTCCAAAATTAGTGGATCCAGAAGGATCCCAGAATGCTGGGGAAGATTTTGAAAGACTCCATTGCAACTCTGTAGGAGCCCTTGTGGATGCCTGGAACCCCAGGCTTTTGAGGTGCTCCTTCTCTCTGGAAGACCTCTGGCACCTTGGTTTAACATCAGGGATCTGAGAGATTTGGGAAACAATAACAGTATTGGTGACAGATTTGTGCCTAGTCATGTAGTATATGTCATATAGCTCATTTGAAGGCCTACAAGGTAGCAGGGACAGCCGTGAAGGATATTTTTTCTCAGCTGCCACTGAGTCAGCTGAATCACATCCAGAGAGGTATTCTCTCACAAACACTGAGGCAAATCTGTAGGCAGATCCAATAGACCTTCATGTCCCTGAATGCAGATTCCATACTTATTTGGGTACTACTACTGAAACAGAAGTTGCATCACTCTTTGGCTAATGTTTTGGCTGCCAGAAAAGGTTTCATGAAGGTCTGCAGGGGGTAGGCTGAGTCACCCAGGATCTGCCAGAAGTGGTGCTGACCATTCAAAAACTGCATGCTTACACTATGCAGCTCCTGCTTCCAGTACTGCCAGATATACTACATTCAGCCTTCTGCATGTACTGCCATTAATAAACAGTAACACCATTGCTCACAAACATTCCTGGTTACTCTTCCTCTAGCAGTCAACTTTTCTCTTTGCTATTTGTTGCCCATCCTTGCCAATTGACTCCTCCACTATCAGAATTTAAGCAACTTGAGAAATTTGTGCTCCTTTTGGTTATCTTATCCTGTAACATGTACACTGATGTACACATACATTGATGGCACAATATCATATAATAAGGGTGTAGACATGTGTCTGTATGAGAGAAAAGTAAATTCAAATATTTTGTCTCAGTCAGTGGTCCAGTGTTTGCTCAGACCACAGTTGCATGCTTGTTTATTTAATTTGTTTACATAAAATATTTCTGTCCTGCCAATTTGCATATCAAGGCAGCTTCTATCCACTATTAAAATGATAACAACATTAGAGCAATAGTTAATACTATAGACCAGAAGAACCAACAATAAATTTTAAAACCAGTTTTGTCAAGGTAATGGAAGAGCCGATTGTTTTCCATTAAGTGGGAATGGTTATTGAAGGTGTGGGACATAATGAGAATGATTAAGTTGACTGCAGTTCAATGAGCTAGAAGTGTATAGATGTACATTGCTTACCACCAGTTCAATATTTGGAGTTAGAATTATTATAATTTGTGTATTCAGTGTTGGAATTATTGGAATGTGGTAGTCAGGAAAAAAGGAGATTTGTGTTTATATGTATTAATAGATAATAATAAATAGAAATAAAAAGAAAATTCAAAATAATAGATCATCATTAAAACCATCATAAAACTATCTGCAAAATCTAATTGCAAAGGAGAAACACAAACCATGAAATACACATGTACATGGAAACTCAACTGAACTAGTTAAACAAAAGCTCATTGGGGGTGGGATTCACCTGGCACTTCCAAAGGCTCTGTGCCAGGTGGAAATAAAAATGAGGCAGGAATTCCCTAACCTGGGTGCCACAGCAGAGAAAATCCTGCTGCTCATGCTCATCTACCTTACTTCAGATATGGGGAAGAAACAAGCACCAGGGCCATATAGCAGATTCTTAAATGTTGGACAGCTTTCTAGACATCCTAATCCCAGAAAGTTTAGGGTGGCCATCTCAAACACAGCACCTGTAGGGGAAATGACACCTGACAATGGATTTCCTGGTACCTGCTTGCTGCCTCACTGCCTGACCCTACCATACACACTTCCCTGATTCTTTTTCAAGTTCTCTTCTCTTTTCCTTCCTTCATCCCATTCACTCCTTATTCTTTTCTACTCTTTCCTTTGT
Source organism: Gekko japonicus (assembly GCF_001447785.1). Lineage (NCBI taxonomy): Eukaryota > Metazoa > Chordata > Lepidosauria > Squamata > Gekkonidae > Gekko > Gekko japonicus. The sequence continues at coordinate 333,277 of NW_015167106.1, read as the reverse complement.
CACCGTTCACATTCATTCCTTCCCCTTTCTCTGGCCTTCTCTCCCTCTTGAGCCTCTCCATTCTTAATCCCCACTCTACACATACTAATGACACTTTATTTCAAATCTCCAGATAGCCTGTTCCACCACAGGGGACAAGAGTAAACTATTTAGGTCACCATGGCACTAGTACTAGTGTTATGCACAGTTTCTTCCTAGCACTACCTTCTGCCAGTAGTTGGTCAGATAGGACTAGAATTCACTGAAGTGCCCCCTACACCAACCTCTGCCAGCTAGTTCAAAAGATACCGTACTCAATGGCATAAAAAGCTGCCAAGAAATCCTGGAGAATCATCAGGGTTACGCTCTCCCAGTCTCTCACCCAGAGAAGATTGTCAGTTAAGATGATAAAAGCAGGTTCTGTTCCAAAGCTGAGATGTAAACTGGATTGAAAGAAAACTTGGAGTTGCATGGCCACCAAACACTAGAGTACCATGACTCAGGGAAGGCTCAGAAGAAGCTAGTACTTGTTTCAATTATTAGGATCCAAGGAGGACATCTTCAGGAAGGCTTTGATGAATGACTACTGTAAGGAAGCATTTGCTACGTTCAGCCAGAAGGAATTGCTTGGACCCAACCAATCACAGAGGGCAAGGATTGAGCAAGGATATGATTGGCCAGACTCCTCTGAGCAACTTGTCTGCATCATTAGATCACAGAAGCTGAAAAGTCATTCAGGCAATCCCAATCATACTATGATGGCTGTTGCTCAGATGTACAGCGCTGAAACAATGTAGCATTGCTCAGTGAAGGTGAAACTATCCAGAACAATGTCCAGTTGGTGCAGAATGCTAGAGCACAGTTACTATCGGAACTAGGTGGAATTGCATGCTATGCCTGTTTTGGAGCCATTCCATTGGTTACTTAACAGTTAATGGGTGAAATTCAAGGTATTGGTTATCACCTACAAAGCTCTTAACATCCTTGGACCCACATACCTGCAGGACTGCATCTCCAGCGATGGTGTGCTGTGACAGCTTCACTCATCCAAGTAAACCCTTCTGAAGGTGCCACCTTGCAAATGGGTAACATTGGCAACTGGCCACTCAATGTGCATTTTCTGTAGTGGTTTCCACTTTATGGAACAGCCTGCCTGGGCAGGTCAAGGAGGCTCCCACACTTCTATCATTTTGCAGAATGCACAAAACAGAAATGTTTGGGAGGGCATTTTTATACAGTGACTAGAACTGTAATAAAATGGAACAGCTCAGGAGGGCACCTTTATAATGGAAGAAAACTGTAGTCTGCTGCAACAATTATTGTAGGTATCATCTAGCTTTTACTGTATTTTCTTCTACCTTTGTAATTCCACTTTCTGCATTTTTATAGTATACCTGGCTTTAGGAAGTTTGTTGTTCAGATTCAGGTGGGTAGCCACGTTGGTCTGAACAAAGTTTGAGTCCAGTGGCACCTTTAAGACCATCAATGTTTTATTCAAGGTATAAGTTTTTGTGTGCATGCACACTTCTTCAGGTACAATGCTGTTCACATTGTTCTCTAATTCTGTAATTATACTACTGCAGTGTGCATTGATATTATGTTCTGTAATCTGTCCTGAGTCTCAGACTCACTGAAAAAGGTGGTCTATAAATAAACTGAATAAAATAAATAAAAAATAAATAGGGTAGCTGCTTTCCAGGTAATTGAAATATGAGAAAATGCTCATGTGCTTATTTAATGTCACTAGGGTTGCTAACAGCCATGGAGAGAGAAAAAGTCCTGTCCTTTTAATAGAGGTCTAATGTGGGGAGCTGAAGCTTTTTATGGCATAGAGGTAAATAACAGTCACCTGTAAATAGCATCCCATTACACCTCTATTAAAGGTTTAAATTATTCTCCAGGCAGTTGGCAACCCTAAATGAGAACAGTCTAACAGCCTCAGAAATCTGAATAAAACTCCTCTCCCACAAAAGATTTCTCTAAAAAGCCTCACATTTAAAAAATATAACCTCAAGAAATTGGAAGCAACACAGATTAAATTCTGAACACTGGCACAAAACAGAGCATCTATAAATAACTGAAGAGGACCCTCAAGCCTCATGGAACTTTTTCTTTTCTGCTCTTTGTTATTATATGACCATGATGTCTGGGATGCACTTTGTCCATCAGTTTCCACACTACAGCATACAGTTCTTTCAAACAAAGAAACCACAGTTGGTATTGTCACTTTCTGTATGGTGATTAGGAGGTTGGAGAGCCTTTCCTATGAAGAAAGGCTGGAATCTGGGGCTTTTCGGTCTAGAAAAAAAAGATGGTAAAGGAGAGAGAAAAGTTTAGTAGGGTGGAGAAAGTGGATAGAGGGACCTTTTTCTTCCTTGGAAAATAGGTTCAGAACAGACAAAAGGAGATATTGCTTTACTCAATGAGTAATGAAACTGTGGAATTCACTGCCAAGAGTGGTAGAGATGGCCACAAGTATAGATAGTTTTAAAAGGACAGATTCATGGAGGAGAGGTCTGTTAATGACTACTAGTGATGGTGAAGGGAGCCTCCATATCCAGAGGCAGCAAACCTCTGGATGCCAGTGGTAGGAGGCAAGGGAGGGCCTCTATGCTATATTTGCCCTCCAGGGTAACTGGTTGGCCACTCTGTAAAGTGGTGCCAAACTCAATGGACCACTGGTCTGATTAGGGTTGCCAGTCTCCAGGTCCCAGCAGGGGGGCTTCTTCGTGCTGTGGACCAGCTGGCCGGTGGGGGAAACAGGGACATCACCGCATGACATTCCTGATGCGATAATGTCACCCAGAAGTGAGGTCATTGTGTCAGGGACATTGTATGGGGGATGCTCTGGATTTTGGGCAAACTCTATGGTTTAAGCCCAATTTTACCAGAGCAGCGAGAAGACCTGGCGACCCTAGGTCTGATCCAGCAGGGTCATCTTACATTCTTAAGGGCTTACTCATGCCATAAGAAACCAGGAAGCAGGTGTTACAAATAGGGCAACAGATGGCACCTGAAAGCAAGCTGCCAAAAACTCAGGGAATAATTGAGTCAGGATGTTGAAAAGGACAATCACATTTTATGCTGGCCATTTGTCCTCCCTATAGTCCATATGAGTCTCATGGATCAGCCAGACACAATCAGCCCTGATGAGGCAGAGGGCTTGGTGGAAGGAGTAGGAGCTGCTGAAACAGGTCCCCAGCCCTCCGTCAACTACAGATAGCCTGCCACCAGAGGTTATTGCTACTCTGCCAAATAAGGAGCTACCATCTGATAGCAGCATCCCAGCTGTCCAGGCCCATGATCCAGGATCAGACAGCATCCCATCACCCACCTTATCTCTGCTGTCTCCAGAGCTGCTGGAGCACAGAAGGAAGAGGGTCTTGCATGAAATACTGGAAAGAAGACAGAGTGCACGTTTAGCAGCTCAAAGACACCTGGATCTAATTAGGAAGAAGAAGAGGAGGAGGAGGAGGAGGAGATTGGATTTATACCCCACCCTTCACTACCCAAAGGTGTCTCAGAGCGACTTACAAACTCCTTTCCCTTCCCCTCCCCACAACAGACACCCTGTGAGGTAGGTGGGGCTGAGAGAACTCTTGACAGAAACTGCTCTTTTTCAAGAACAGCTGTGCCAGAGTTATGGCTTGCCCAAGGACATCCAGCCAGGTGCAAGTGGAGGAGTGGGGAATCAAACCCGGTTCTCCAAGATTAGAGTCCACACACTTAACCACTACACCAAACTGTCTCTAGTAAGGAGGAGGGCGCACGCATGGACCAGATGCAGCCCAGCTGCAAAACAAGCTATAAAGGACAAAAAGAAAGAGAGACCAGCTGTGGAAGTAACAAGTCAAACTACTGATCCTGTCTTCTGATTAATTTTTTTATTTTCTAAAAAAATGTGAGGTAGGGGAAAATATAGATTCATCAAATTTATCAAATATTATGGGTTGTTACATAAAACAAAATCAGATGTATTAGTAAGAATACATATGTCAAATATAGAAGCAGACAATAAAACATCAGTATTACAGTATTTTGGGATGGGTTCTCTAAAAGAATAAACAAGAACTTTCCTAATGTTAGTGATAACCTATTAACAATAAGAAAGATTACATCTTAAACAGCTAAACAAACTTCTGCACTAAAATTAAACAATTGTTAAAATTTGAATAGTCTCTTAATCATTTGTCAAAATCTAAGTTTTATTCTTACTATTTAAATACTAGTGGAATACTAAAATAAAAGGATTAAAACTGTAATAAATATCTTCATCACCTTTAATATAATATTCAGATAATCCTCCCCCCAAAAAACATAGTTATTCCCATAATATGAGTAGTAAGCTTCCCATTTCTGCTGAAATTCTTTCAATGGTCTTCTGTTTATATGTTAGTTTTGCCAGTGATGCATACTCAGCTAGTTTATCTTTCCAGATCTCTATTGTATGACATTCTTCTGTCACCACTATTTATCTTTCCAGGTGTCTATTGTAGGACATTCTTCTGTTGCCCTTTCCTGTACCCTCATCCCCATGGTGGCCCATTGGACTCCTGCCCTGATCATCTGCCCCAGGGTACCCCTATTGGCCCAGCTGGGGATCCTTCCCTCAAACCTTTCTCTCCTCTGGTCCTGTCAAACCCTCTCCTGTGGGAGCCTTGTTGGGGACGGGGCCAGAACTCGCTCCTGTGACCCATCAGACTGTTTCTGGATTTTGACTTTTGGACTTGCCGTGAACTGGTTCTAGTGACAACCCTCTGATTCCGTGTATGACCTAAGGACTGAATTCTGACTACACTGTACTGGTTTGCACCTCCCTTTTGCCCTTCTTGAACACTAATGCCTCTGAACTGCCCAGTGCCCAGAGGGACCTTGGACACTCTTCATATCCCAGTTCCATTCTCCTACCTTTATAGTAAGCAAACAGTCTAAATATATTATCACTAAAGGCTAGAAGAAACTCCTTAAGAATAAAGCAGATGTATATATACCAGACCCTGACTTGGGTGGCCCAAGCTAGCCCAGTCTGGTCAGATCTTGGAAGTTAAGCAGGGTTGGCCCTGGTTAGTATTGGGATAAGAGACCACCAAGGAAGTCCAGCGGTCACTACACAGAGGTGGGCAATGGCAAATCACCTCTGGACTTCTTGCCTTGAAACCTCTACAGGGTCACCATAAGTCAGCTGTGACAGGATGGCATTTTCCACCACCATATATCCCGGGCATCTGAGCCCAGCAGTCAACTGCAGGTAGAGTGAGTTCTGATCTAGTGCACCCAGTCCATATCCAAACTATTCAAAGTGACTATAATAATCAGAGATACATCCATGCTTAGGAGGAAAACACGTCCTAACAGTAACAACTACAAATGTAAGCATTGTTCTAATTCATTGTTGTTGTTGTTTTTATAACTTTAATAATTTTCTTAATAATACAACAACCATAACAATAAACAAACCATAGTTCTAATTCATTGTTTATTGAGGTGCTCATTCTTGCTGAAGTTCTTGTCAGGGCAAACAAAGGCATTAAAAAATATGCACAAGCAGTTCTTTCTTTCTGACAATACCATTTGAGGTTTGATAAAAGCATGTTCCCTTACCAGATTCAAACCTAAAAACAAGTTGGTTCAGCATTAGCCTCAATTACTGTTATCAATTTATAACGTGTCAGTAGTCCCTACTCTGCCATATCAGAAATACAATGTAACCTGTCTCAGAGGACAGTAAGAGGAGGCCCCGTAGCTGGAAAATTACAAGTTACATTCTCATGCCACACACCCAGTGTCATTAGGAAAACGAATCTATTCTGCCTATGTCACACCTCACAGCCAACCCCAAGGTCTGCCTATGTCACACCTCACAGCCAACCCCAAAAATGCCGTTGGAACACGTCTGACCTTACAGCTGAACAAAACTCCCTGTCGGCTGCAAACGTGTGTGATTTAAAGATTATATGTTGTCCTCCCTTACCCCTTGAATCATTGTTAGTCCCGTGTGTAATGGGGTAACTGTAAATCACTCAGAGCCAGCAAGCTCTGCAGGATTGAGTGATTAATAAATTGAAAGATTTATTTATTATTTATTTAGAAATGGGAGGGGCCTCAGAAATGGGAGGGTAGGGAGTTTGGCTAACCCTGGTACTCCTCTTCCCTGCTGGTCGACACTCTCTGCATAGCCCAGGTCGCCAGCTCTACTTTCTCCCTGGATCGTTGTTGGGACTGCCCCTTAATACCCCCCACCATTTCCTGTCCCCTCATCCCTGTGGTGGCCCATTGGACTCCCGCCCTGACCATCTGACCCAGGGTGTCCCAATTGGCCCAGCTGGGGATCCCTCCCTCAAGCCTTTCTCTCCTTTAAGCCTGCCAAGCCCTCCCCAGTGGGAGCCTTGTTGGGGATGGGGCCGGAGCTGAGAGGTTCCAGCTTGCCCTTGCCCCTCCCCTGTCTACTGGTAAGCCACTCTGTTCACCGTGAGCGGAAGTGGGCCTGCCAGAAATCTTCCCTGCTGCTGGGGTGAAGGCTAGGCTGTTGGGGAGGGACGCCCCTGTCTCCGGGGATTGAGTGAACCTCTGCTGCTGCTCCTGGGCTGTTATGTCCGCTGACCGCCACCGGGTGGCAGCGATATGTGCACGAGCTTGAGTCCCAAGAACAATAGGGACTAGGCTCCTGAGCTCTACCTTCAGGAACCTATAGGACCTTTGGCGGGAAGTTTAAACCCTCCAATAGGACCTAGGGGTGTCCCGTTGGCACTGTATATAGTGGGCCGCCTGGCCCATTGTAGTTAGTTCGTGTTGTGTCCAGTAAACCATGCTTCGTATCACACCATCTCTCTGATCTTTCATGCATCGAACCCACTACACAACATGGGCCCTGCCCCGCCAATGCTGCTGAGAGCCCTGTAGCTGGCGGGGCTTGCTGCTGCTGTCTCCAGTGGCTTCGGAGCCCATGCCGCCACTGCTTGCTGTCCTGACCACCCCTGATCCTGCCACCACAAGCGTCCCAGTGAGGCCTGATCTTTGCATCGTTTTCAGCAGACAGAGTAAGTCCTCCTGGCCCCTGCAGAGTCCAGGTGTCAGGGCTGCAGACGGGGAGGGGGCAAGGCTGTCCCTGATTAGCTCCTGTCCATGGGCTGGCCGGCCTAACACTGGACAACTTAGAACACAGGAAATAAATCACTCCAAACAGACTATGGGAATACAGAAGGCATGCACTGTGATTTCTTCAAGGTTCATATTTGCCTTTTACATGTAAACATTAACTTCTGTAATCTTCAGAACTTCCCATCCTGGGATGGGATATTCATCATCTACCACAGACCACTGGTAAGGCCCCTCCAAAACCTTTTGGCTGTACAAACTCTTAGAGCTGTAATAACATTCAGAAAGTCCTACTCATTGTCTCAGATCACAACGCAAACTGCCAAAAAAAGAAAATCTAGTAATTATTCTAATCACAGACTTTTAGATTGGTAAACAGAAACAGCTGCTCCTTTAAAACTATTTCTATTTCAGAACGACTGGAAAATTGTTTAAGTTGCAAAGTATTATCTAGATAGAGCTTATGAAACAGGTTCTTAATTAGGTGAAATTGTTTGCTTTGTTGTAGCATCATTTCCAGAAGCACCTAAAACCTAAAAGAGCTTTTAATGCTAGCAGCACATTTAGATTCCCGAATTCTCTCTTCGTTGCATCAGCCTACATGCTCTCACTCACCTCCCACTCTGAGAGAAACTGTCTGAATCTTAACAGGCCTATTTAATACACTGTTTTCTTTACTGGGGAATGAATAAGTTTTTACACACATATATGTCATAGCACAGATATTGAAGGCCTGGTTTAAACAGGATATAAATAAATTAATTAATTAACCAGCTAAATACATACAGCTGTACAAAGAACTGACAAAAGTTACGCATTTCTATACAAAGTGTGTAGAAGAGACATGGGCCTTGAAGTAATGGAAGACAGACATTTAAAAGTAGGACAGGAAAGCAAAAGAATATGGAAGAAGATGAGCAACAGAGGATGGAATTATATCTCAGCCATTAGCAGCCCTGTCAAGAACAAGCATATGAAGGAACATATAGATAATTCCTAAGGGAACAGGCCTTATGATTAAAACCCTTTGGCTCAGACTCAAAGATCATCAGACATCTGAAATTGATACTCTCTGCAATCTGCCCCTCCTTTCTTACCCACTTGACTAAGAGCCAACAACAGGAAGCTTAGCAGTAACTTTGGTTAGGTAACTGTCTTTCAGTAAGGTTTTTTAGGAAGCGGGTGCATTAGATGATGAAATCTAACTGAAACGCTTGCTAAGAGATATGAGCCCCATAGAGAAAGTGTGTGCAATAGGAAAAGGAATGTGCAAGAAACTTCTCTTTTGCTCTGAAAACTTTTAGTTTTCCTATTGCCTATGTTTAAATTGCTTAAAATGTTTATGACGTGTACTCTGCATAACTAGTGTGTATAAAACTCCTCGAGGTCCTTTATCATGTGTGCAGCCAATTTTAGAGCTCTTGGGCTTGGCGCACCTTGACGTCAATAAAATTTTATCTCTCCTCTTGATTGCCTGGTGGTCTGGAGATTCTTTGGGCTCAAGCCTTTGTTTTACTCTGTCCTGCTTCACATAATATTCCCACTTCCCCCATAATGGTTGCAAGAGTGCTCCCATTTTACTCATTCCAAAGAGGAGGGATATCCTCATAGATAACTAATGAATTCTCGACAGAAGGAGCGATTTCTCCATCTCTTAAAGTAGGGGCCCAAAATATGGTGACCATGGGTGCCATGATGACTGCTGACATTTTTTCTGGTGCCCACTAATTGTTTTGAGAAATTGGGTGGGGACAGACAGGGCTTTTACTCAACAGATGGGGCTTTTGCCCAACAGGGCTTCTGGTTGACTGTTAGGGATGCCAGCTTCCAGGTGGGAGACCTGGGGATCCCCTGGAATTGCAGCTCATCTCCAGACTACAGAGATCAGTTCCCCTGGAGAAAATGGATGCTTGGGAGGGTGGACTCTCTGGCACTGTACCCCACTGAGGTCCCTGTTCTCCCCAGGCTCCATTCCCAAATCTCCAGGGGTTTCCCAAACTGGATCTGGCAACCCTACGTCCTCAACCACTGCTGATAGCCAGGGGCAACCTGTTGGCTGTGCAGATGTTTAAAAGGTTGCTTCATTACATCACAAGGTTCTTCACTGCATTACTGATGGTAATCTGTGTATATGCAAGAAAATATTTTAAACAATATGTCGGGGTATAAATGCGAAAAATAAATAAACAAACAAACAGAGCTTCTGCCTGAAATGGTGAAGACTTTGAGGTATAACCTCACTCCTTGACATTTTATAGTTGGTGCCACCTCCTTCAACAGCCATTTTGAGGTTGGCTCTGTGCCCTGCAGCAGCCATTTTAACATTACACCCACCACCATGTTAGAATTCCAAAGGTAACCACAGGCTCACAAAGGCTGAGAACCCCTCTCTTAAAGAGACAGTGCTTTACTGAAAAAAAATTAACTCTGAATCCAGTCAACTTGAATAATTAGAGGCCAGTTTCAAATCTGCCCCCTTTGAGCAAG
>NW_015167106.1:322139-323647 GCF_001447785.1 Gekko japonicus | reverse complement strand
AGGTTATGGCATAGAAACAGCTTTGGTCCCCCAGTAGATGATCTACGTTGGACCTCTGATGGGACAGTGCATTTCTGTGGTTCTCCTGGACTGTTCTCCAGTGACTTCTGATACCATTTATCATGATATCTTTTTGAATCATCTGGCAGAGATAGGTCTGATTGTGCTGTGCTAGGCTGGTTTCTTGAAGGTATGTTTCAGAAGTCTGATGCTGGCAGACTTCTGCTTAGGCCCCATGACCATTGTCCTGCAGAGCTCCTCAAGGTTCCATCCCGTTTCCCATGTTTTTTAATATATTCAGCAGAAGCTGTGGATGAACTCTAATGTTTTGTAATTTAATATTAAGAATCAAGATAGGCACAAAGACATGAACAGTGCCATACTAAGCAGAGAAAGAATTTTCACAAACACCACATTTCTCCTGAATCACGACTAGGGATGGCACAAACCGGGAAGATGCAGTTCAGTTCAGCTTGTGGTTTGTCAAGAACTTTTAGAGGCTAAATGAACAGTTTTGGTTCATGAGATTCATGATGCAGTAGAACACTCTCCCCCAGCATGCTAGAGACACCAAACTCACAGGAGATTTCTGGCTGATTCTCCTCTACTTGCCCTCCAAGTTCAGTGAGGATTGGATTTGCAGGATGTGAGACCCTTCCAAAAGAAGGTGCCCCCAGGAAAATGTTTTCTGGGGAAATGGCAGCCTTTGGGGGGGCATAACTCAAATCCAATCAATCCAATCCTCACAAAACTTGGAGGGCAGGTAAAGGAGAGTCCGCCAGAGATCCCCTGCGAGTTTGGTGTGTCCAGCTTGCACAGGTATCCAGCTTTGTAGGCATGAACATTTAACCTTACTGAATGCTAATAAAAGGGCTACTTTTGACTTCACTGTTGGAATTCTGGGTGGATTCTTGGGAATCTCCTTCATGTTAAAAGATCTGTTGGGCCCAGAACATTGTGAATGAATGATACCTTAAGTGCAATACATGTAGCACTGTACAGAAAAACATCCAGAAGCAATGTCAGAGGTTGTCTATCCAGATAAATGCACGCATTTTAATATTCATTAAGATACAACTCCTAAATATGTAACCATGGTTTTCAAAAGCAACATGAAAAGTAGTCCAGTATAATAATACAACTTTATGTTTAACCCTACTAGGTCACATTAAAAACAGAGGCTCACACAACAGAATGGGAATAACCAAGGGTCTTTTGGGGCCAAAGCGCGCCAGAGCACTGCTCCGGCAGCCCAGGAGCCCGGGCAAATGGCGGCGGTGGCAAGCCTGCCCCCAGCTCCCCATGCCGAAAGCACTGCGGCTTGGGGGAGGCCAGAGAGCCCCGCCGCTGGCTCCCCTGGGCCTGCGCAAAAGTGCTGCAGCTCAGGGGAGGCCGGAGAGCACCACCACCGGCTTCCCCGGGCCCGTGCAGAATCGCTGTGGCTCGGGGGACCCCGGAGAGCCCTGCTGCCGGCTCCCCCGGGCCCGTGCAGATGCACTGCAGCTTGG
>NW_015167106.1:308859-321749 GCF_001447785.1 Gekko japonicus | reverse complement strand
CTCCTTTCCTTCTCTCCTTTTCCACTTTCCCTCCTTCCCTTCTCTCTTTCTTTCTTTCCCGCCTTCTTCTCTTCTCTTTTATCCTCCTTTCCCTCATTCCCTCCTTTCCCCTTCTTTCTCTTTCTTTCCCTTTTTCCTTCTCTTTTTATCCCCTCTTTCCTTCCTTTTCTTCCTTCTTTCCTTCCCCTTCTTTCCCTCTTCCCTTCCTTCTTTCCTTCTCTCTACTCTCTCTCTTTCCTTCCCTCTTTCCTCCTCCTATGGCCCAAGTCCAGTGAGAAGGAGTTTAAACTTTAAACCCCTTCTCTCTTTGCTCCCCTCTCAGGCCAGCTGGGGAAGGGAAGGGGAGGCTTGTGAAGATGCCTCCCCCCCCCTTTTGCTTCCCCTTCTGACATCATGTCCAGTGATGCCAAGGGGCATGGCATATGCTAATCGCCTAGTAGCGCATTAGCATATTATATGCTAATGAGCTCCTGCAGCTCTTTTTCTACGAAAAGACCCCTGGGAATAACAATATACATCATTCACAGAACTGAAACCTGCAGTAAATTGTCAAGGTAGTTGGTTCTTTTCCTTGTACAAATATAAGTTGGAAATGAGTATATGAGCTCTGTTCTTTTATGCAGAATCTTACTTGATAAATGCTGTTCCTAAACATCCTAATGAACTCCTACATACCAATCACACATATTATCAGGATGATCATTTGATTAGTTAAATTATTATTAAAGATAAATGGCCTCTAGATTACACCCACCACCATAGCACACACAAAAAATGTTAAAGTGGAGCACCTTGTGAAGTGTTAAAGTAAATGGTGCTTCCCTTAATAAGTTACTTATTTGAGGCTGTAAGATTTATCTTTGCACCTTTCCCAACAGCTTTTTCACCTTTTTAAGTGTTTATTTCAAGTGAACTGTAGAATCAGCTACGATGATAAAAATAAACTCTATGTGGAACCCTGCTTGAACAGAGCTGACACATAAATCAACTGTAGCCTACAGAAAGACTTCTAAAGAACTCTTCGGCTTAAAAAACAAACTTGTAAATTTACTTTTCAAAGTTCTTATTCTTATTGGCAGCCCCCGTTTTCATTAGCATTGTCACATTTCATCTAAAATTCAAATATATACTGAAGCCGGGTATGCCAGATATCTTGCTGTCCTGTCCCGTTAATGCAGCCAGCAATTCAATAACTTAAAAAGTCACCTGAAGAGACTAAAGTCAATTGTTTCAGAGTTCAAAGGCTAATTTTTAGGTTAGTAAAAACAAGGAAATGTATTCATACTTATAAGGGCTACATCACACACTATATGTTTAGGTGTACAGTGATGAGGTTTGGCTATTCAAAGCACACATATTTCTCATCTTGAATTGGAAAGGTCTGGGCAGATGATAAGTGACAGTGGAAAAGTCATTCTCTGTGTGTCCATGTCAGTCTTCTTTTGTCCTAGAGTTGTTCAATCACTTGGATTCTTGGGCCTTCCCCATGAGTCCCCAACCAGTACCTAACTATGCCAGCTGCACACTCTCCCATCAGTCCAACCACACCTGTCCATTGCCTCTGCTCCAGTTATCTTATGCCACTGGACACAGATGTTGCTGCTCTGATGTGGTATGCAGTGAGACCAACCGGCTGGCAAGTGTGAGCCTCTCCGTGAGATGCCCAACTTTAGAAGGTGTTGAAACCACATACAAGGCATCAGGGAGGAAAGCCTTGGAATTAGGAGAGGAGGGCAAGGAGAGGCAGAAGCCCTCTACCCCACTTGCCTGCTAATAATCGTCACAGAAGCCTCAGCAATGGCATAGTAAATGCAGGAGGAGGGGAGGAAGGTACTGAAGGTGCACATTATGAACTGCCAAAACTTGTATTCCAAGCTCAAGGAATACATGACAGCTACATGACAGCAAACCTCCTTGCTTAAATCTAGGAAGACACCAAGGAACTTTCCATTCCAAATGTTGCCCCCATTTTGGGGACTGAGTATTAGAGATCTGTGATGACTAGGGTCACCATTCCCCAGGTCTAGGCATGGAATCATCTGGTTTTCGGGGCTTCTGCCTACTGCCAGCCCCCAAACAGTGATGTTGCCAGGTGACTTCCCAATGCAATGATGTCACCTGGAAGTGATGTCATCGTGTCAGGATGTCACATAGCAAGGCTCTGGTTTCTGGGCAAAACTCTATGGTTTGAGGGCAATTTTACCATAGTCTTTCCCTCAAATCAGAGCATCGCAGCACGATGTCCCTGACATGATGACATCACTTCCATGGGTTTTCATTGCATTGCGGAGCCCTGCCCCACTTCCAGAAGACTCCCTCCCACCCCTGCCAGCGTGTCAATAAGACCTGACAACCCTAGTGATGACTTGACCACTTAATACACCGCCCAAGGCTACACAAAATTCACAGTTTATCTAAAGTAGTTATGTATGAATAGGACAAATGCATGCTTGGAAACTTACATATCATAGAGATTCATAGGTCATTAACCAGTATATATTGGTAGCTCCCTGTTAAATTTTAAAAAGCAAAACTGGTTTCGGTGCTAATAGAATGTGAAAGAGCCTTACATCTGTCATGACTTCATAGCATAATATGAACGGGTCTACAGTGTGATTTAACTTTCTTTCAAATGTGCTTGAAAACTTAAGATAGACTACCAACTTTCGCACTGCAGGCATATTGTATATTTCAACAGATGCTTATTTTAAAAAATGAATGCAGGGTTGACAGTGGTAGTTGCTATGTACCAGTAAGAGAAAGTCACCCAAGAGGTACAGAACCAACAGGGAACTTTATCATAACCACAAAGGTACATGGAGGGGAAACCTTGAGCATAATGAGCTGCTAGCAAGAGCCTAAACTGAACTGTGCTTGATAAGAGACTTGGATTCCACACCTCTTAGTATAGTAAGGCTCGAAGGCCAGTACACTACAGCAGCTATTTTGAAAACCAAACAGATCCCAGACTGTGATTGTTCCCAGATCATAGAATGCAATTACCCTTTGGATAATTTCCTTTCTTCCAACAGAGTGATGCTTATGGACTCAATGATAAAAATTTACCAGGAAAGTGTTGCTCAGGAGAGGAAATAATTTGGCCTAATGCATAATTTATAGCTGTACAATACTATGTGTGCAATTTGTTTTCCTAATGGTCTGACTCATTAGTCTGAAACATCATAGCCGCAACAATGCTGATGAATTTCTGCAAGTCACCGCACTAAAGTATTAATGAAGAAATGGATGTGTGATTGACCAGCTGTGGGGACCATCGAGCAAATTATTTTTGCACATTATCCCCTGTTCTACTTCTCATGCCCAAGTACAGAAATGATCTCAAGAAATTTACTGGTGCCTGATCTAGTACTGAAAACTTATACAGTCTGAATGACTTTCAGTAGGAATGGTCCACTAGTAGCCATAAGTAGGTACAGGCCTGCGAGATCACTCTGCACAAAGCCCATGAGCCTACCTGTCCCATCCTACAGGTCCTTGGGCACATTCCCCGGATCTCCATCTATCACAGGCATCTATGGTGATGCTATCTATGGGCATTGTGGTGCAAAGCACAAATGAATATGAGGACAGAAGACTGGCTGTGACTCACTGGAGCAGGCAAGAGGTTAGCAGAAGAGATGGACAAAACTGAAGCTGGCTGGCATGAGCTCCAGCAAGTTTCTGTCTAAAGAAATGCTGAAATTTGCCATGTCATGTGACATGTTTCTTCTGAAGAGGGCTTGCCAAAACAATTAATAGTAACAACACCACCCTACAATAAATCAATAAAATATCAAGATGTAAAAACAGGGCACATGAAGTGAAAAAATGCCAAATTAAGTTCCAGTTTAGAAAAACATCAGTCAGTTGTTGGAGTGAACAGAAACATTTTTGCCTGGCACTTAAAACTAGGTGGATGGCAACGAGAACAGCATTCTGCAAAGGAGGGTCTGCTACAGAGAAGGCCCTGCCCTCTGGTTACCAATTCACCAACTTTAGAAAGTGGAGGCAAGCACTCAGAACAGGGCCTGACAAAGACTGAAGACGATGGTTTAGAGAAAACCCCAAAGCCAATAAGGAACACAAACCGAATTTTATTAGATTTACTAATTTGATTAAGTTTGTTGTGGTGACACTTGCTTTTAATCTATTTCAATACAACCACAAATAGACCAGGACCCATAATAAATGACCCAATCCAAGTCCTGTACAAAACGTAAGTTATTATTTAAAAAACATCTTTCTACATAGTTTTCTTCATACAAAAACCTCACAAGGAGAAACAGTCCCAGGAAGTGGAACACCAAAGCAACGTAGGTTTAAGAACACTATATATACAATCCAATATCTTGTGCCTAAGCACATAATTCCAAAATTAAGTCCAACAGTTTAAATCCCACATTGCGTAAAAAAAAGGCACAGCCGTATGACTGACGTTCTGTTCTGACGGGGCATGTTGACCTTCTTTTTCCCGTTTTCCAAAGGAGCTGTGTCTGAGAAGAGACTGTGACCTGTGTAAAATACATAGCACATGCCTCAAATATTCTATTTAATTACCTGTTAGCAACACTGAGGTACAAATATCTTTAAAAGTTTTTACCAGTCTAATTAGCAACACCAGGAATCTGAACCTTCTGGTTTTAAGATACCTCTCTAGGTGGAGTTTTAGAAGGCCATAGAACTTGGAAAGAAAATTGTAGGCTTCAGGCTACTGATTTCAAGAATGTTGACCTTCTTTTTCCCGTTTTCCAAAGGAGCTGTGTCTGAGAAGAGACTGTGACCTGTGTAAAATACATAGCACATGCCTCAAATATTCTATTTAATTACCTGTTAGCAACACTGAGGTACAAATATCTTTAAAAGTTTTTACCAGTCTAATTAGCAACACCAGGAATCTGAACCTTCTGGTTTTAAGATACCTCTCTAGGTGGAGTTTTAGAAGGCCATAGAACTTGGAAAGAAAATTGTAGGCTTCAGGCCACTGATTTCAAGATTGAAAGAAAAGGTGTTACACAGACTGGTAAAAACTTTTTAAAGATATTTATACCTCAGTGTTGCTAACAGGTAATTAAATAGAACACTGTACCTCAGTGTTGTTAACAGGAATTAAGCAGAATGTTTTAGGCAAGTGCTTTGCACTTTACACGGGTCAGAGTCACTTCTCAGACAAAGCTCTTTTGGGAAATGGGAAAAAGAATGTCGACACGCCCTGTCAGAACAGAACATCAATTATACGGCTGTGCCTTTTATTAGGTAACGTGGGATTTAAACTGTTGGACTTAATTTTGGAATTGTGTGCTTAAGCACAAGATATTGGACTTATATACAGTGTTCTTAAACCTACGTTGCTTTGGTGTTCCACTTCCTGAGATGGTGTCTCCTTGTAAGGTTTTTAATCTACTTCAGCCCGATTTGAAGCAGGAGTTCATCATTTTGATACTTTGACGTCGTTACTATAGAAAATTTTTACAGACAGATTTTGAGCAGACATATTCCGTTCCAGTGCACAGACAACCCCACGATGCAAGTTACTTACATAACATTCCTCTATGCAGTCAGATTTATTATTCAGAAGACTAAGTAAAGTCTCAGTGTTTTCTTTCAAACCTGCAGTTATGACTTGTCAGCAGCTGACTTACAGCCCTGCACTGCGACTTCAGTCTGCATCTTCACCTCAAAATCTCTCCCAGCAGTATCTTTGCAAATTCTGGGGAGGTGGGGGAAGCATCCATACAACTTGTTTTCCTGCAGGGATTCCCATGCAAGTGTGTTGTATAAATGTAGCAGACAAAAGAAGTCCATGTCAACATTCCTAGAATTAACAATGTTGTTGCATATCTGGGATAAATGGCTGTATATCTGGCTGTGGTTTCCATATATGGGATCGTTGGCCCCCTATTTTCTTTCTGATACCATCTGCACAGTCATACCTGTGTTTCTGTTATGGAGTTAGACTTTTACAGGGTACATCTGCACACAGACATTTGCCCACTAAATATATGTACCCCTAATGTAAGAAATATATTGAAGCAGCTTTTCCGCTGAACCCACAACCATCAACAGTGTTGCTCATACTGAATTCATCTTGAATATGGATGCCAACCTCCAGGTGGAACCTGGCAATCTCCCACTATTACAACTGATCTCCAGCCAACCAAGAACAGTTCCCCTGGGGGAAATGGCTGCTTTGGAGGGTGAACTCTATTGCATTATACCCCGCTGAAGTCCCTCCCCTCCCTAAACCCCACCTTCCTCAGCCTCTACCCCTCAAATCTCCAGTTCCTTTCCAACACAGAGCTGGCAGCCCTAATCTGGAACTGCAACTTTTTCCCCAAGAAGGAGACAAACAAATAAGGTATCCTTTAAGTCGTAATTAAATTTCTAATGGGTGGAAAGCAAGGGATGCTTACTGAGAAGAGGATAGCATCCTATAGTAAGTTGGGCAAAACTTTGGCTGAAACAGTCTCTGGCTCACCATCCACTACTACAGTGCTCTGTTGGGAATGGATTTGGCTTTATGTTTTTGCCTTCATCAGGCCAACACCTCTATAACAAATAATGGTTTAAATGTGCTCCACTACAACACATCATTAGCTTTTATACTGTTACAGAGAGTTTTCTCAGATGTTCACACTGTATCTTAACTTGTTTCCATGCTGGAATAATGTAGAAAGTTGCCTATTAAAACATTTAATATTCAGCAGGCAAACAATGGCTAAGCCAAGGCAAATAACGTTTTACAGATAACCCAGACAGAGAAATCACAATGGAGAAGCGTTAGTCTGACATATGTTATTGTCTTGGCATGCCACTGCAATGATGGGATGAAATTCAACAATCACACATTTAAATTCTGAACTTGGCTCCAGGATGCAGATCAAGAACTCTGAGCAACTGGACACAGTATAGAAAGGGGAGGGGTTTTTTTGCAGGAAAATCCCATAACAAAAAAATAATAATAATGGTTGAATATAAACAGAAAAAAGGAGAAACAGGTGATGGTGGGCTGGGTTTGGAGTAGAAAGTGTGCCAGACACACTATTCTCTCCAAGCACTCTCACCAGCTAGTTGATCAGGGGCTTGGAGCAGAAAAGCAGCCAGCCTGCCATTGTGATTTCATGACAAAGTGACATGAAATTGTGGGCACTTTCACAAAAGCTAAATATTGCCGTTTCAAGCCACTTCAGTGACAGTTTGCAAGTGGATCTTGCCATTTGACACAGTAAAATCCAGTTCCAAAGCGCACTGAAAGTATGTTATTTAGTGTCTGTGAAAGGGCCCTATGTTTGGCAGAATTCAAACTTTTAAAAAAGCTGACTGCAGTATCACTATACTTTGTTACAAAGCTCAGCAGCAACCTGGTCAGAAAGTGGCTGGGAGCAGAAAGACCATTCAGCACACTTTCCACTCCAAATTCCTCACCATCAGCCAGGTGATGGGCCTGGGCAGAGTCACTTGATAAATACCAAAGACAAGCAAAGGACCCACAAGGACATTCAGGAGAAGTGATATCTCATTCTCTCCTCTCTTGCTTGTCCCTATGATAAGCAGTTATGATAAGCAGCAGCCAGGGAGAAAGTGTGCATAATGCATTCTCTGCCCCAACCACCCTCTAGGTCAGTGCCAGCCACGTGATGGGAGATGGGATTGAAGCAGAAAGCAGCATGAAAGACATGCTTTTCTCTCCAAGCCCCTTCTCTGCTAGCAGGCTGACTGGGGTGAGGGGGGCTGGGGTAGAAAGATAGTCCCTCATGCTTCCTCATCCAAAACAGGCACCACCACCTGGCCTTTGATCGGTTTGGTTGCCATGTGGCCTGGAGAAAAATGCTTTGTCATTTTAAGGGAGGAGACATGCAGAAATGGACAGCTGCCATTTTTCATGGCATGTATACCCCACCTTTTCCCCCCACGGAGACCCAATCAACTTACATCATGGTCCACCCCTCCAATTTATCTTCCTGTGAAGTAGGATAGGCTGAGAGTGTGTAACTGGCCCAAGGTCACCCAGCAAGCTGCCAGGACAGAGTGGGGATTTGAACCTGGGTCTCTCAGATCCTAGTCCAATGCTCTAACCACTACACTACACTGGCTTTCAGTGCAGGTAAATAACATCCCATTAAGCCATTTTTCTTCCATCCAGTTGGCAACCGCAATTTGTAGTGGAAACATACCACATCCCAGCAGGGGCCCCAGGGACTAGCAGGAGAAGGGAGAAGGGAGAAGGGAGAAGCAGGAGAAGACTAACCTCTCCCCGTTAGTCTTCATGTGTTACCCGTTTGTTTTCACTATTCATCAAGTGGTTAGATTATAGTTTCATGAATTTCTCCTGATCGGTCTAACAGATGTAGCTTAAAATGTTAAGACCATGGGGAATCTATGTACACATCCAGCAATTCTCTCCCTGTTGCTGACTTTGAACTTAGATGCCCAATACTAGGAGGCCTAATATAGATCAACGTCTGGCATTTGGACTGCTCAGCAGAAAGATTTAAGGATTAGGGCTGCCAACAGGCCTGGAGAAAACATCTTGTCTCTTTAATAGAGGATTAATTTGTGGAAATGGACAGCTGAAGTTTTTCATGGCATCACCTGATAAATAATATGCTATTAAGCTCCTATTAATGGAGCAGGGGATTTTTTTCTCCAGGCAGCTGGCAATGCTATTAAACAATTTTATGATATTATTACTTTCAGGATTACTTTATCCCTTGAATATTTACGGTCAATACTGTTGGCCGTAAGAGGAGTGAAGGAAAGTGGTCTCTTTCAGCATTAAATATTAAGGTATCTCCTTTATCCAACTGAAGGTTATGAACACTAAGTAAGTGATCAAGTTTCTTCTTCAACCATGAGACATCACATTAACTTTACTTACTGCTCTGTACTATGCTATAGAGGCTGCATTCAGACAGGCCAGGGATGGAATTATCTGAGTGAAGGCTTTGAGACTGCAAGGTATCCAGCGCTTAATTTTCACAATGAGATGTACTAGGCTTCACATTTGCCTCGAAAGTATGCTTTCTGTCTTGATAGCTCTCTCTGATGTACACAGTTTGTAGTTTCCAGCAGTGCAGAAAAGGCTCTCTTCATATGTTCCAATATGCTCAAAACCATCCCCTTCTGTTTTTATTTACTACTACTACTACTACCACCACCACCACCACTACTACTATAAGTGGAGGACCTGCAAGCATTTGCCGTGGGATGGTCTCAGTTTCCCCTCCCCCACTATTTCCCTTCCCTGAAAGCTCCCATAGCCTCTCAACTTTTTCTGCTTCCTACTCTCCTTCCCAACCAACAACTGACCTACCTTTATCTGCCCCCTGTCTTCAGCTTTCCCTCCTTTCCTACCCCTCTACTTTCAAAAACTATGGCCCAGTTGTATGGTGCTAGCCGCCAGGCGAAGCCCAGATGCATGGGGAGGAACCTGCAAAGGCTTGCAAGAGGCACCTCAGTATCCTCTGTATCACCTTCCCCACACTATTTCCAGTTTCCCTCCTCCTGGAAACCCCCATATCTTCACTTTTTCCTGCTTTCTTCTTTCCTTTCCCACCCACCAGCCAACCTACATTTTATCTCCCTCCCATCTTCAGCAATTTTTATTTCGTTTACACCCTACCTTTCTCCACAGTAGAAAAAGCAACTTATACCATTCTCCTGTCATCCATTTTATCCTCACAACAACCATGTGAAGTAAGTTAGCTGAGAGTACGTGCTGGCCCAAGGTACCCAGTGAGCTCTCACAGCAGAGTGAAACCTGGGTCTCCCAGATCCTAATCTGAAACTCTAACCACTATACCACAGTAGGGTTGCCAGACCTCCACCAGGGATGGGGGAGCCCCCACTTTTGCAGGACGCTTCTCCGCTGCTGGCCAGCTGACCAGTGGGGGAAAATCCTACCCCAAACTAGCCCAAAAGGTGACATCATGATGTCACCCAGAAGTGACAACATCACATCACTGACATCATGTTGCGATGCTCTAGTTTTGGGGCAAAACTCTATGGTAAAATCAGCTATAAACCATAGAGTTTTGCCCAAAAACTAGAGCATCATACCCCCAATGTTGGCATCATGATGTCACTTCTGGGTGATGTCAACATGCCCCATGCACTTTGCACACACAGCAGAAGATCCCCAAGAGGACCCAGGATCCCCCCACCAGCTGCCAAGTAGGACCTGGCAACCCGATACCACAGCAGCTTTTGTGGGAAGGCACCATTGAACAGTAGCAAGCAGCCAGTTCTAGGTGAGTTATGCAAGTCTCTTGGTAGTGAGTTGCCTGCTGGTTGCTGCCAGGCCTGGCACTAATGATTCCTCTCCCAAAGGCCAAAATAGACCCAGAAAGGGCCCTGTCTCTCTCCCTGCTTTTTACTGACAGAAATCAAGATGAGAAGGCAGGCATTACTGAGTGGTTGCTTCACAATGGCCACCAAGGGCATTAAATTCTTAAACTGCAAGGTGCTGCCTCTATCATTTTGTGGGATTTTAATTCTGGATGTTTTTAACATTTCAGATTTTTCTGCAAACCTAGGGCATTTTTCAGGTTTGTAGAAAGATTTCTCTTTTCCATTCATGGCTCTAGTCTTTGGATTTAAGTATCCAAAGGTTTTGGCCACACTGACATATCGATGATTATTATCACTGACTGTTGACATTCACAATAGGTTTCAGAGGGGGTGTGATGAAAGGAAAATGGTGTGAAAATGAAAACTTGATGCAGTCAGAAGTAAGGGCCATTGACTCCACTGTAAATTGATTTCTTTTCCTGCTTACTTCTGAGCTTACAAGATCCTTAAAAGTTATCTTATTAATAAACTGATTATATGTATAGTCCCACACTTCCACCAGAGAGCTCAAGGTGGAATGCAGAATGATCCAAGAAGTCTCCCATCCAGACACTGACCAGAGTCAGACCTGCTTAGCTTTATCATGGTAGCAGCAGGGCTATTTTGGGGCAGGAACGCACAGGAACAGAGTCCCGGCTGGCTTCAGAGTTGGCCATGCCCACTACAGCCAAAACCTCTGTGTGACAAAACCTCTGGTCGCTCTCCAGGCTACAGATGGAAGGCCTGGAGAGTGACCCCCCCCCCAGCGACTCCGAGGCAGGTGGGACGGGGGGGGGGCTGGAAGGATCGGGAAGGCATTTAAATGCCTCCCCGTGCCTTCCCCAACCTGTCCAAGGGCCGGCTTGCCCGGGCAAGCCAAGGGAAGGCATGGGGTGTGGCCTAATATGCTACTGAGTTTCTGCTGTTGGGTGTGCCCTATTATGCTAATGAGTTCCTGCTGGGCTTTTTCTACAAAAAAAGCCCTGGGTAGCAGTATAACTAATCTTTTTTAAAAGCTTTGTTGGAATTGCAGAGAAATAGCTAATTTAAAAATGGACGCACATAAACACACGCATAGCTTAATCCGGACAATTACAGATAAATGCAGGCAGATCTTAATGTCTCTTTTTCACTAGTCATGTTTTTTAAGCACTCTTCAGTTCTGACAGATTTTAACAAAAGCCCAGCAACTAAAGAAGAATATGTCAATCTCTTATCCCTCTCTTCTTCCTGAATATACTACCAGACCACTGCACTTTTCATATTTCAACTATCTACATTATTACACCTATCACCCTCTTTATCTTACTAGTCCATCCGCCACACTCTTCTATTTACTGTTTCATATTGCTCTTTCACCATCAGAGATGTCATTTAGATGCTGTTTCCCAGCAAAGCATATATACATTGCTGCCCCCAGGGGCTGCTCGTTCTGCTGTTCAGCAAATAGGTTCCCCTTAGCTGAATGCAGAAATGTCCCTCCCTGGTGCCAAAGAACATGACTCTAGCTATAAATACATATTCATTCAATGAGCAACATTTGTGGTTCCATTTAGGACAAATAAGGCTGCGGACACACAAGCAGTTTGCCACGATATAGTAGTGTTATCTTTCCGGATTTAAATAGCACAATCAGATGACAACATCTGCTTTCTGTGCCCCAGTTGTTGGAACCCCATGTTGCCCCGCTTTGGAAGTGGAGTAATTAGGAATCAGGGAAAGCACAGTATTAAGGGATGTCAGCGCTTCCACCCACATTTCCCAACATCTGAACCCCCCATTGCAAAGTCAAGCGGTTTGGGAAGTTTGAACCTTCCCTTCCATTTCATCCTCCTTTAGTTTGTTTTTTAAATCAGGTAGCTATGCGTTCTTAAGTGCACAATCACTCCTGGTGTTGTCAATCATCATGGCCAAGTTGTCATTCAGGATTGGAGATCCTGGGGGAGTTGTTTTTGAGCAACAAATCCCCCCCAAACCCTGCTCTCCAGTTTCTACATCAGAGTTTGAGAGCATCCCATGACTGACACAAGGGTAAATGCACTCGTCAATTGGACTACTCTCATGTAAATCTGCACTCCCCATGTATTCCACAGAAGAGAGGCGAAGGGAAGGCAGCTGAGAGGGGCTGGAGTACTTGGCAGAGAGATTGTGAAGCTGTCAAAAAGGAACCGGAGCTTCAGATACACGCTTATGTGCATGGGTGAAAGACCAAAAAAAAGAATGGCACAACAATCTGAATGACTGATCATGGGGCAAGGGTGCAGTTAAGCCAGTTCAGGGTGGGATGTCTGATCAAAACTTCCCCCAACTCTTTAAACCACTGCAAACAGAGGTGCAACCAGATTGAACCAAACCTCCAGTGTGACTGCAGCTTAAGTAAGTCTTGCTGGTATTCTGCATACCTCAACAGTGTAAGAAATGAAGCAATTCTACACTCCATCCTATTAGCAGAGGTCATTTCGGGGGGGATCGCAGTTCTCCCGGTTGAGGTACGGGGGCGGGGCACATGACGAAGCCCCGCCCCCTGCTTCCGGCCGCCCCGCTTCCGGCCCTCATTCAGCCAG
>NW_015167106.1:290414-308833 GCF_001447785.1 Gekko japonicus | reverse complement strand
TGCAGGTCCACCGCCGGGCCCTTCATGGGGCTCGGCAGTGGAGCTGGAAGGCTGCCGCCGGTGTCCGGGACCATTGGGGGCGGGGTGTGTGGCCTTATGACACACTTCCGGTGATGTCAGGGGGTGTGGCATATGCTAATGAGTTATGCTAATGAGTTCCCCTAGCTCTTTTTCTACGAAATGACCCCTGCCTATTAGCAATCAAATGATTGCACTCACTGTAAATCTGATTCCATTATTGCATACTTCTTTTTTTTTCTGTATATTTTGATAAGGAATCAAATCCTTTCAGTAGTTAAGCCAGTTCAGGGTTCATTCACATGGAATAATTTTAATATATTCCCCTCTCCCACTCTCCCACTTCCAAGGAGCTCAGAGCAAAGTTTTGGCATCTGGTTAAGAGTCAGTGATTTGTCCAAGACCACCCAATGAACTTGATAGGCAATCAGGTTTCCCACATCATGACCCAATGTGCTAGTTAATGCAACAACTGAGAAAACATTGAAAAAAATGGAAAAACACACTGAGAGTATTAATAAAAGAGTAGATGAAGCAGAGAAGGAAAGATCCTCTGACAAAATGCAACGAATACAGCTCCAGCTGGAAAGTTCCATGTATGTTCTACGTCTCCACGGGATCCCCAAAGAGAAGAACGAGGACTTAAAAGAACTTTTGGTGGATGCTTTGGCCCCATTAATGGATTACAAACAAGAAGACTTATTGAAAGAGATGGACGTGGCTTATATGACTTATCCGGATTTTATAAAGAAAAATAAACTCCCAGGGGAAACTTATCTAAAATTCATGAAACAAAAAAAAGGGAATACCATACAGATGGTTATTCCCGGAAGGGTTGAGTTTCAATTACCAGGATAAAAAAATATAAAATTGATTATGTTCCAAAAGTGGAAAAATTTATGTATCAAGTGTTGAACTCAAAATATAAGTAGAAAAAAAGATCTTAAAACTGGATCGGGAGGAAGAAGAAGAAGAATCCTACTCACAGGATTCAGTAAGCACTGAAGAGTCATCAGAATCGGAGACAGGAGCAGCCACCCCCAAACTCCAGAAAATGAAGAAACGCAAGAAGAAAAGACTAGAACTAAGACAACAGTTTTAAAGGCAGTTTTTGTGCTAAGGTATCAAATGCCTATTCTTAAAGTAGCCAACTTTTATATGACATTTGTAACACTGGGTTAATAAGTTCTACTTCAAGTTAACTAGATCGTGACATGTATTAGTCTTGTCCCTTTCCCCAAATCCAGTAGATGAAGTATTTTAGAATGGTAGCTTCCTTCCCCTATCGAGTAGTTGGGTGTATTAGTTTCTCCTTTCCCCATCTCCCACAGTTGTAGCGTTAGAGTATTAGTATCCCCTCCCCCAACCCATAGTTTTTGTTGTAGTTTTTAGAAAATGCAAATTAAAAAATCCCCTACGGGGGGCCAAAAAAAAGTTTTCAGCAAATTAATTCTCCAGCCAACTACTGTAACATATTTGAATTTTTTTTGTTTGTTTCTTTGCTTAGACCTGGCATTTCCATCTGTAAAATCTGGCTTCATCTGATATGAAAGCACACACACACAAATGGAGACAGGATAATACAGAAGAAATATAATTTTCTCTTGACAAAAAAAACACCACCGCCCACAATAAAGGCATTTCTTGGAACCAATATGCAAAAACTGCAGAATAAGATCCATAGAACCATCTTGTCCGTAGGCCCTGCCAATTCCTCAGAGCTGTCTCTCATGCCAATATATGGATCTGCTGTGTTTTCCATGCTGAAGCTATGCCAGTTGACTCTTACCCAGATTCCACTCCCACCTGACAGAGGGACAAGAGAGAGAGTCACAGCTCTTTCAGAGCTCTCTCAGCCCCCCTCCCCCCAAAACAAGTCTAGCTCACCACTAAGCATGACACTGATGAGTGAGAACTTAAGGCTGCCAAACAACCTTCATATCTCTTGGCTATACTACACACAATGCCACACAATAATTAATTAATTAAGAGGGACAAGAAAATTGAGGACTTTATACTGTGAGGCAAAATTAATTGATCTACTCTTATTCTTGTATCGTGGCTGACTCATAAAGATGCCGACATCCAATGAACAGCTGAGAAATTACCATTGGCATACTGATGACACTGCAGTATTGACATCTGCAGAGAGAGACCACTTCCAACATGCCATCAGAGAACAATGAAGAAGTTAGAAAGGCACACAACTGATCATTGAACTGCTTTAGCAGCATCAGAAACAACTAAGTCAAGTATGATAACAGAACTGGAACCAACTGTATAGTAAATGCAGTAAAGAACACAACAGTAGTACAGTCCACAATCTGCGTTTGAAAGATAATGCAGGGTTCAGTGATTGCTAAATAGTAAGGGCAAATTATGGTAGAATTAGTTGGCAATGGACATTCATGCAACATGATTTGTTTACTTCTATTATTATTATTATTATTATTATTATTATTATTATTATTATTAGTAGTAGTAGTAGTAGTAGTAGTAGTAGTAGTAGTAGTAGTAGTATTTATGAATTGCCCCATCCCTGTAAAAACAGGGCTCTGGACAGTATACATCAACGATAGAACAATAGATAAAATCAAATATACCCTTCCAACTCTGTGATTCTATGAAATTTAAAAACCTAAAGTCCAAGAAGGTGTCTTAATAAATCTTATTCCCATACTGGAGCCAACTTTTCCCACTTTTTTAATAGCTAACTTTTCTCACTGAAACTCAAGGCAGATTACAAAATACAGAAAACAACTCAACCAGACAGCACAAAACGTCCAGTGACAAGGCAATAGGCCTAGGATTACCAAAATTAGGAAACAATGCAAACAGAAAACGACGACCAGCATGGTGCATGGGTTAGATTAGGATCTGGGATGCCCAGGTTTGAATTCCCAGTCTCCCATGGAAGCTTGCTGGGTGACCTTGATCCCTGTCACACAGCCTAACCTACCTCACAGGGTTGATGTGAGGATAAAATGAGAGAAAATCAATGTAAGTCACTTTGGGTCTCCATTGGGGAGAATAAATGAAGTGAATAAATAAATAAATAATAAGGCATGACATAACATAAACAATGCAGAGAGTAGATTACAAAGGTCCAAGCCAGGGCAGTAAAAGCAAGATGATAAATATTGCAATTGACCATGGCCCATTCTGCATCTAGCATTCGCTCCATTGTTTTACCAAACCCACATTGGAACAGAAAATGATGCGGCTCAAAACCACATTCAAACACCCCAGGCCATTGCCGTACTAACGGCAGAGTCAAACCTGAACAGCTATAAAATGGCTAAAAATCTATGCAGACAGTAGCATAAAACTGAGAGATCAAAGGAAGTGAAACCAGCATGCAGTGTGGAGGCTACAAAAAAACCCAACAATCAAAGAAAGTGAAAGTGGCATGCAATGTAGAGGGGAATTTCTGTTCTAACGTGAGTTTGGTAAAACAGCGGAGCGAATGCTAGATGCACAATGGGCCCATAATCCCATTCCCTTATAAAAGTGTTCTCCTGAACTGTCCCATTTTACTGCAATTCTGATCCCACTATAATTAGACCCTCCTGAATATATCTGTTTTGCTCTAAATTCTCAGGCTCTGATGATTAGTTGTGACACTTCTGTGATGTTTTT
Source organism: Gekko japonicus (assembly GCF_001447785.1). NCBI lineage: Eukaryota > Metazoa > Chordata > Lepidosauria > Squamata > Gekkonidae > Gekko > Gekko japonicus. The sequence goes on along the minus strand of NW_015167106.1, from coordinate 305,176 downwards.
CACTGAGAAAATCTTTTGGAGAAGAAAGGCTTGATGAACAAAGGAAAAGACTATCCAAAACATAAGCAGAGGCAGTGACTTTAGAGTAGAAGATAGGGTTGCCAGATCTGGGTTGGGAAATACCTGGAGATTGGGGGTGGGGGGGAGAGAAGGGTAGCGTTTGGGGACAATATAATGCCAATTATGCCCCATTGGGTACAATACCAATGGAGTATAATGCCATACAGTCCACCTTCCAAGGTGACCACTTTCTCCAGGTGAACTGATCTCTGCCGCCCAAAGATCAGTTGTAATCCCAGGAGATCTCTAGCCACCACTTGGAGGTTGTCAACCTGCTGTAACATGAGTCTGTATGTCAACAGAGGGGAGATGAGGGATTAGGATGAGAAAGACAGTGCAGAGAAGTAACACAGAGAGCTTTTAGAAGCAAGGGCTAGAAATTCTTCTTTCTTAAAAAGACAAAGACCTGAGTAAAGCTTTAGAGAAACTGGTGGTGCAGTTGCAACAACAGGAGAAATAATGAGTAGTCTGGTGGCACCTTAAAAACTAATAACATTTTATTTCAGCATAAACTTTCATAAATGAGACATCTCTTTATCAGGTGCACTTCTGTCTGATGAAGTGAGGTCTAATTTTTAAAAAAACTTGTGCTAAAATAAAATCTTGTATTTAGGGTGCCACAAGACACCTGTTTATTTTTACTGCAACTGACAAACATGGCTATCCTTCTGGAACAATACGTAGTACCAGAATCCATGTTCAATGAAGGATGCTTCCTTTGAAAACCTTTAGGCATTCCACATAAAGACAATGACTGTATTGCTTCAGTTTTTGAGGCTTACTCTTATTTTGAGGTATTAATTAATACTGTTGATTTTATTTTTATATTATGGATACTTTTAAGGTTCTAGAAGATTTGGGTAGGCGGCCGCTGAGCTGCAGACTGGAAGGTCTGTAGCTCAGCAGTTCGAGACCCTAGTGCCGTGTGATGGAGTGAGCTCCCATCTCTGGCCCCAGCTCCTGCCAACCTAACAGTTTGAAAGCAAGAAATTGCAAGTAGATAAATAGGTACCAGTTCGGTGGGAAGGTAACAGCATTCCACATGCCTCGGCGTTTAGTCATGCCGGCCACATGACCACAGAGAAGTCTTCAGACAGTGCTGGCTCTTCAGCTTGGAAATGGAGATGAGTACCACCCCGCAGAGTCGGATTCGACTGGCTTTCAAGCAAGGGAACCTTTACCTTTAAGATGCATTTTGATTGCTGCTGTTTACTTTGCTTATTCGTGCTGTCATTTTGTTTCTACTACCTTGATTTAATTAATTGTTATTTTTATTTATCATGTAATTGCTTTCTTGTTTTATCTTGTAAGCTTCCCTGAGTACTTTTTTAGTAGTAGGAGGAGTAGATACTGTGTGTTTGTTTGTTTGTGCGTGTGAGTCTGTGTTATCCAAAATGATCAGGGTCTTTTGAGATTTCTAGCAGTAGCTTCCACGGCTTATTAAAAGATTACTACCATCACAAATGAATTACAGTGCAGTCCTAAGCATAGGGCTCAACAAATCCCAGGCGCCAGGTCATCATGGCACCTAGAAATTTCAGTGTGTCACTTTGTATTTTCAGCAAAGATTTTACTGTATTGTCTCTTGACATTTCTCAGTGTAAGTACACAGCTTATTTTGTGTCAGAATGTTTTGTTGTACAACATAAAAATAAATGTGCGTGAAGTTCTTATCATTGCTTGTTTATATATAAATTTAACTTTACACCTTCCATTGGGGGTTATGAAATAATTTCTTAATAAGTTGCTTTCTATACTGGCTCCAAGATTCAAATAAATTGAGTTTTTAAAGCAATAATGGAATTATGAGAAATTGGGGAGAAGTTAGGTTAGCATTAGAGGCTAGCTTTTTGTTGTGGTGATAACAATACCCATATATTTCCTTACATACTACAACATGTTTGTCATAGCTTCAATAAAGTTATAAGAAACCGAAGAGGTTAGGATTAGGTTTTGTGGTAGCAATATTGTCATTAAAACACAGAAAGCTGAAACATTCTGAAGTCACACCCTTCTATGTCCATTAAAGTTAACCAGCAGAGGACCCATGGGGGCAGGGACATGGGGGGCAACCATCAGTGACAGTGTGATGTCACTTCCAGGGAAAACCCAAAAGTGATGTCATGCCTCTCTAGATAAAACCATAGAGTTCAGGATGATTCCTAGAGAGGACAGACCTCACTTCTACGTCCCCCCCAAGCAATGTCATTCCTTTCAACAAATTTCTGAAAACTCTATGATGTCACTTCCGGGTTTTCCTGCAAGTGAAATCATGCCATAGGCCTAATGGCTCTTTTTAAAAGGGGAGCTGAGGCAGGAGAATCCTTGCCCCCACTGGGGTAATGGCATCCCTGATCAGCTTAGAAAGTTGTAACTCTGGTTATGACTGAAATTATTGATGTACCATTTGTCAAACGTGTCTTACTTGTGAGCGATTTGCTGAGTAGAAAATGATCAGATCAGTGCAGCAAACAGAGCACATCAAGAAAGCTAAAAGCATGCAATGAGAACTAGAACAACCTTCTTTCCTCTTCTGCTGCATTGGCCCACTTTCTCCAACACGTTCTGATATATTTTAAGCAAACATAGCAACTGCCTTCCTCCTGCAGGTCCTGCTGCACACGATGCTCAGCTGCCTCTGCTGTATTGTTAGATTATTTTTGCAAGCACTGTATAGATAGGGAAACTCAAACAACATAGCTCAGATCCATTCAAAAGCTTCTCATCAAACAAACAGGATCCTCAGTGCTACATTATCTCCCTGTCTCCTCACCAATATCCAGTCTACCTTAGACTCAGAGACTCAACACACCAACACTGACGAAATAAATTTATGACCCCAGTTTTTTTCAGTGAGCAATATGGGATGGAACCATAAAATGCAGCAGGATTCTATGCCTGATCTAACATAGTGTTACCTTAACAGCCCCTCCCAGCCTAGATTTCAGAGTTTCCCAGATCTCAGGCCTTAAAGCAGTCATGGGTATGGCAGAATCCATCTTGCATCAAACCAGAGAATCATGACTGAATCTGTGTGTAATAAAATGCAGTTACAAGAGAAAACAGCCTGCTTTCCATGAGAAAGCTGTTCAACACCCTAATAAAATGTTCATTCAATGACTCTTGGAGATCCCATATACCTATGATATGATGAATGACCCACATTTGCCAGATAATATCTCAGCATTCCTTTCCAATCATGGCAACCCTTACAATGAGGACCTGCCCTACAACCTAATCAAATGTTTAATCAGAAGGATAACCTCATCTCCTGCCCCAATTTTATTTTATTTTTTTGCCATCAAGTAACAGCTGACTTATGGTGAGCTCGGGGGGGGGGGGCAGTCAAGGCAAGAGGAGTTCAGAGGCAGTTTGCCATTGCCTGCCTCTTCATAGTGACCCTTGACTTCTTTAGTAGCCTCCCATCCAAATACTGACCGGGGCCACCTTGCTTAGCTTCTGAGATCTGACAAGATCAGGCTAGCCAGGGCTATCGAGGTCAGGGCCCTGCACCATTACATCAATATTTCAGTGGTTCAGATGCCCACTGAGTTTCAGTTTTCCCCTAGCGTCCTGAGTTAGTTTTACTTTCCAGACTTCTTCTACTACCTACACAGGACAATGATCCCCCTTCAGGAAAGGCAGAATATGACTAACTTCTCCCTTTCTATCTTCCTTTCGTGAACCTCACCTTCATGTCTCTCCACCTTTCCAAACTCCTTTTTGATCCCGACCCTGCAGGCTTCCTCATTCTCTGGCATTCTCTTTCTCCCATGCTCCTCTAGGGTCTTCTCTCCTTCTTTCCTGCCTTTCCTATTTATCCTCTGTTCTTGTTTTGGGAATATACATGCACCTTTTACCTTTCCCATGTGGCTTTTCCTGGAAAAGCCACTTGAGAAGTATGCTTTTTTCCAGTAAAATCTACAGTGAACCAGAACTAGGAATTCGCTATGGCTACTGTATTTTGAACTGCCTTGAGTAAACTGCTGTTCCTGAAGTGCTTAGAACCACCTCTGTATTTAGATCTGTTGGAATTTATAGTTAGGATCACTTACTTTCCCTCAGCTTTCACTCTTTTGACTATGTTTATACAGATAAAATTATTTGTCCGTCTCTCCCCCCTTCTATCTCTTTCTGGAGGGATACTGAACCACAGCCATGCCTGGCCTAAGTTCCCTGGAATCTAGATTCTGGGATTTCCACATGGATGCTTAAGGATGTATGCCCTGACACAAACCTCGTTAATAGACAGGGTGCTGCTTTCAGAGATTACTAAATATGACAGCCAGTGTGGTGTAGTGGCTAGTGTTGGACTAGCCTCCAAGAGACTTAGGATCGAATCACCACTCTGCCATGGAAGTTTGCTAGTTGACCTTGGATGAATCGCATACTTTCAGCCTAAAACTACCTCATATGGATGTTGTGAGGATAAAATCGAGGAGAGGAGAATGATGTAATCTGGTTTGGTCCCCACTGAGGAGAAATATGGGGAATTAATGAAGTAGATAAAAAATAAATTTAAAAATTCAAAACAACTGGAAGCATGAGATAGAGCTGAGCATCATCCACATACTGGTGACAGCCCAGCCCAAATATCTGGATGACCTCATCCAGTGGTTGCATGTAGATGTTAAAGAGCATGGGGGACAATTTATTTATTTATTTGTTTGTTTGTTAGACTTTTACCCCGCCCTCCCACCGAGGCGGCTCAGGGCGGCTTACAATGGTTAAAACCAGTATACAATTAATACCGATTGTCACATCTAAAACAATACAAAGCAATACAATAAATACAACTTATTAAAATTAGAATGTGGCGGCATCTGTTATAAAGTGCTAGTGCTTATGTGGGACGGTCAGTGTGGCCAGGACTGTTAGAACGCTTGTCGGAACGGACAAGATGAAGTCCTGTGGGGTTCCATTAATGAAAAGTCAAGGAGCTGAGCACTGGTCCCCCAGCACCACCTTCTGAAAGCTAACTTCCAGGTAGGACTGAAATCACAGCAAAAGGGTACCTCCCAGCCCCATCTCTGAAAGGCAAACCAGAAGGATACCATGACTGATGGTGTTGTAAGCCACTGACAGGTCCAGCAGAATCCGTACAGTCATGTCCTGCCCCTCCATCCATCTCCAGGCACAGGTCATCAGCAATGTTCCCTCTAAGCTGAGTTAGTCTGAGCTAGCTCACAGTTTTTTAGCCTCCGGCTCATGCATTTTTGTCTCAGCTCAGGAAGGATGGCTCCAGAGCAGACTAATTTATGCAGGAGCCGACTCACCCGCTCACAACTTTCATGCTAGTAGCTCACAAATAGAATTTTTGCTCACAAGACTCCACAGCTTAGAGGGAGCATTGGTCATCAGCCAGGGTGACCAAGGTATTTCAGTCCCATATCCAGGCTTGACGACTGAGGGATCCAAATAATTAAGTGCATCCAGGAAACCCTGGAGTTGTCCAGCCACCGCCCACTCATAACATGCAATGGGCAGAAGGACAGTCTGAGAGGATGTGAGGGAGTCAATGGGAGATGGAAGGAGATATGTGGGGGGGGAGTTAATGTTTGTCCTGGGGCCTCAAGATCAGGGATAGAGAGAGCAATAAGCATGGAAGTGATGGAGAGGGGGGGGAATGAGAGGTTTGGAAGCTGCAGTTGGGGAATGGCATGAGGCAGTTAAAGAGGGTACTGTAGAGGTGGTTGAGCAGTAATGGGAGGACAGAAAGAAGAGGAGAACTTAAACAAGGGAGGAAATTGGGGCAAAGAAGGGAAAGGTTGGTTTGGGGGTAGAAAAAGGAGGCAGGAAAGATGAAGGCACATAAGGGGTGAAGTTTATAAAAAGATTGTGCTGAGATGTGAATTTTGGAAAAGAATTAGCGGAAAGCTCTGAGAGAAAGGGAAAGAAGGAATGTTGTGGGGGGGGAAGAATATGGGTCGCGGAAGAAGGATGGGGATGGGAAGCAGAAGATAATCAAGACAGCTGTGGCAAAAGGGTTGTCATGAGGGACGGGAAGAATAGAAGATGCAACGAAGGTGGTGAAGTGATGTAGGGGGAAGGAGGAGACAACAGTGAGTCAGGAAAAAATTAAGTATGGAACTAAGTGGGAACAGGCATCTGAAGCAACTGGCAAAGAGCAGTTTATTTACTTGTTCTCCATCAGCTCTGTAATTTGTAGCCTATACTGTGGTTTTCATATGGGACTGAATTTAAAGCTAAAAACAATCCCTAATATTTTGTTGCAGATCTCCATTTGTCATATTTAAATAATAACACCTTCTGTTCTCATTTCTGCAAATGTGATTAAATTCCTTCTTTTGTTCTTTAATCCAGTAATATGTGGAACAGGAACATTTACTGAGCTTTGTGTTCTGCAACCTCAAGAATTAGGCATTAGATGCTATGGCCTTAAATGATGGTTTCTGCCAACCCCTCCTACAACTATTTCTCTCTTATTCTGACTCAGAATCTTCATTTGACAATAGGTTCCAACATCTAATAGTGAAAAGGTACTACTTTTTTTCCATTTGCAGCCTCTCTTTTTATCTGAATGACCCCAGCCTCTTACACTCAAGAACAGTTCTTGAAATGCCTTCTGTGTAACTTACACTGGCCCCGGTCACATGGGCCAGAAGATGCGGGGGGGGGGGAGCGTGGCTGTTTGCCCCGGAACAAAGTAACGCGCGGCAGCCCAATCAGATGTCCTGTCGAGGTCCCATGGTTAGGCGTTAGGTGCTGATCAGACAGCAAGTCTGCAGCGTGGCAAAGAAGCAGCACGGTGCGTTCACACCGGCAATCGCGCCACGCCGCTTCTGTGGCAAACGGGATTTTTTGTTTGTCTCACCGAAGTTTGCGCATGTGCATGGTCATTTGTGCGCATCCTGTGGGGACTTAAAAAAAAAATCCGGTTTGCAAGGGGACATGGGCAGGCGCCAGATGCCATGGGATTCCAGTGGAAATGCGATCAGATGCCCGCCCATGCCCTGCATTTTCCAAAAACCAGTACATCGTAAGTACTAGTTTTTTACTCCTCATCTTCGGCGGGAAGCCACGGGTTAGCCACGGGAGCACTACACTTCCCAGCTGTTGCGTGTGATCGCGCCCGGAAAATCCGCCTATCATCCATATCTTTAGCGTGGCAAATGCTCCGTGTGAATGGGGCCACTATTTGTCTATTTGTGCCATCTCTCCTTTTAGATCTCCACTCCCTTCAAAAAGAAATAATTTTTTTAACATTCTCTTTATAAGACAATTTTTCCATGAGCTAAGTCGAATACATCTCCGAAAGTGCAATCCTAAGAAGAGTTACAACCTTGTAAGTCTATTAAAGTCAGTGGGTTTCAAGAGGGTTTAACTATGCTTAGGATTGTACTGTGAGTCACCTATAATTCTTTATTATGCATTTTGAGATGATTTAACTAGTGCTGCACATCCCATTTCATAAAAGAGTGAATTATTGATTGGTATAATGACATAATTTCTCTCTATCCTTTTCCTTCATCTTCTTTGCTTTTTGGATAACTAAATAAAACCATGTCTATGACCTGGAGACAGCTAGTATAAGACTAAAAATGGTGAGTATTTCAAACTTCTCTAACATTATTTTGCCTTTTGACTGATATCTTGTTCTTTATTCCCTTTCATTAGTCTCTACATAGTTTTTCAGTCTTCTCTTGGACTAGCCATACCGAATACCCATTTTTAAATGAATCTATATCAAAGAAAACAATACATATAGTTGTGTAAAGTCTTGAAACTTTATATTCTAGTGTCCAATAAACAGTATTCAGTTGTTTCCAATCTGTTTGATTTTTTTCTATTTCTCTTTTACAAGAAGTTCGATTTAGTTAATAATGCCAACCTATTAAAAATTCACTAAGTCTTCCTCCCCTGTTTCCCCTGTACAATTCAACGCTGAGCCTACTGGAAAACTAAAAACGGATTACTATTTATAATCAAATTAATAGTACCACTTCCTTTGTTCTAACCAGAGACAAAATAAATCAGATGACCATCAAACTGGCTACATAACAAGACCTACTTTCAGATTGTTTTTATTATGAACACCATGGGTTGGATAAAGAACATATCTTAAAAGCATGCAGTATTTGAAACTGTAGGAACAGTTCATGTAGGATATTTACTTTACAGACAAGGGATACAGGGCATCATCAAGTATGTGCACATACAAGCCTAATACAGGAACCAGATGATCACAAACACAGCAGCTATAAGCAATTCCTGTGACTGCAGCATTTCTTGTTTGAGATGTTATAAGGGGAATTGGCACTGGCAATGCACATGACCAGCCAATTCAACATGTTAGTTATCTGCACAAATACATATAGTGGTTTAGTCCAACAAAAATTTCTGTCTCATTTGATTTATGAGCCTATGGTCAACTTGAGCTACAATAATCTTTACTGAGGGTAAGCCCCGCTGAATAAAATGGAATTTAGTTCTGTGTAAACTTGCGTAGGATTGCTCCATCAAGCTATTAATTCTCTGGTTTACCCTGAAGTAAAAAGGATTTTGCAATTCTATGAAAAGTTACACCCTTGTAAGCCCACTGACTTCAATAGATTTAGAAGGGTGTAATTCTGTTTAGGACTGCACTGTAAAAGAGGAATTCTATAGCATGTGAAACAGGAGAGCCCAATATGTGCATCATATTAACCTTGCTCAACTGTGAGGCAGAAGATTGTTCTGAGAGGGCACAATGTTAAATTCCCCCAACCACTGTGTCATATCACTGCTTGGCTCAATATAGACCCTAAAGAAATATTTAACTTAATTTTGAACTCAACTGATTCTGTCGATATGTTTTCCAAATTAATCTCCAAATTATCTAGCATATTTATTGTTTCTTTTCTGCATGCTTCCTAAGGGAAAATAAGATTCTAATGGAACTAGAAATGCAGAGATGCCTTTCTTTTGGGATACAATAGTTTCATGTGCAATTTTTTTTTTCATTTGCTGCTTTGTCTCCAAAGAACATGAAGAAACCTGAATTTTCAACATAGTTACTGCATACAATTGTTCCCAACCTGTGTGATGAGGACCCTAGAGGCTGCAGAATTATTGCAAGTTGTCCCCAAATCCATCCAGCTTCAGCAGATTTCTGCCATCTCCCACCACGCAAGCTCACCTTCATGGCAGCTGTGGAGGAATCCCTTTTGTACTTCAGGATTATGGCCTGATAAAACCTCCTCATTTAGCTTAATTTTTTTCTCTCTCTTAGCAGATAACAGGCATGAGGGGGGAACACAGTTGGTCCCAACCATTACCTAAGTACTTGTCAAGGAGTACAAGCCTGAACCCCATGGGTTCCTAGAACTACTGTACACAATAAATCAGCCTTTGACAAAACATATGAAGTTTATTAAATACTTAAAGAATAAATTAGTTTCTAGGCAACACAAACTCTTAAAGCCATACAGCTGAAAAAACAAAGGAGCTAACTTTTCTATCTACTACATTGATACTTGATATTAGATAGCACAATCTTAAAGTCCAACTCCAAGACAGAGGCATCAGCATCCTCTATGTAGCTGTTCGTTGCAACATAAGCTTTACATAGTCCTGGCCTCAGTCCTGCAAAAACACAAAGTTAACATGGTCTCTCTCTGGCTTCTAACCAAATTATAGTCTCAAGCCACCTGGTGTCAGGTGATGGTCCGGATCCAATCAGGATGTGTTCCCACTAGATGCCTATAGAAGATTACACCACTGCTCCTGCTTCCCCCCTCCCATCCAGTGGACCACAGGTTCCCATGAAGAGCTAATTACCACATTCTTGACTGTGGCCTTGAAGACAATAAGAGCCATGTAGGCAGAAAGACCTAATTACTGGCACCCACAAGCTGGAATACACCCCTTACTGTTCAACATTAACCCTTGGGAGGAAACAGGAGTGGTTTACCTCACAGTACCAATCATCAAAGCTTTGGGAATGCTAATGGATATCCTGGCTAGAGACAATGAAATAGTCAGCTCAAACTGCGGCCGGAATCTAGGGTTACCAAACCCCCACAAGGTGTAGGGGAACCCCATTTTGGGGGGGTGCTTCCCCACCGCCAGCCATCTGGCTGGTGGGGGGAAATCCCATCCCCAAATGTCATGTTTCAAGCCAGTTCAGGCCGAATTTATCGTAGAATTTGCCCAAATACCACAGTGTCATCCCAGACGTCCCCAAAATGCCTACGTCACTTCCAGGTGACATCAGCATGTCACAATGGGCACTTCCAGTTTTAATAGAAGTGGCCCGAAACCACTTCCAGACTCCAGGAAGTGTCAGGTTCCCAGTCAAATCACTCTCCACACGCACTTCCTTCAGTGAATGTTTTATTTAGAGATATGAGATGCGATGGGTTCAAACGCTTTGTCAGGACTGGGGAGGCAAGGCGGGAAAGCCACATATAGGTACAACTCTAAAATTCCAATCATACCCATCAGCATTACTACAAAGACCAGGGCTCTAGTCGGGGGGGAGCGCTCCGGTACGGCGCTCCGGGAAAGAACCTCTAGGGGGCGGGGCGGTCACGTGGTGAAGCCCCGCCCCCTTATTCACCTCGCCCTCTGCTTCGTGAGGGCACCTGGTGTTTTGGGCTGATGTGTGACACAGGGTGTTGGACTGGATGGGCCACTGGCCTGATCCAACATTGGCTTCTCTTATGTTCTTTTGTCTGGGGCAGTGCTGCTATGCATTCTTGGTGCTTGGGGGGCAAGAGTGGGAGGGCTCCTGGAGTTTTGGCCCTGCTGGCGGACCTCCTGAGGGCACCTGGTGTTTTGGGCTGATGTGTGACACAGGGTGTTGGACTGGATGGGCCACTGGCCTGATCCAACATTGGCTTCTCTTATGTTCTTTTGTCTGGGGCAGTGCTGCTATGCATTCTTGGTGCTTGGGGGGCAAGAGTGGGAGGGCTCCTGGAGTTTTGGCCCTGCTGGCGGACCTCCTGAGGGCACCTGGTGTTTTGGGCTGATGTGTGACACAGGGTGTTGGACTGGATGGGCCACTGGCCTGATCCAACATTGGCTTCTCTTATGTTCTTTTGTCTGGGGCAGTGCTGCTATGCATTCTTGGTGCTTGGGGGGCAAGAGTGGGAGGGCTCCTGGAGTTTTGGCCCTGCTGGCGGACCTCCTGAGGGCACCTGGTGTTTTGGGCTGATGTGTGACACAGGGTGTTGGACTGGATGGGCCACTGGCCTGATCCAACATTGGCTTCTCTTATGTTCTTTTGTCTGGGGCAGTGCTGCTATGCATTCTTGGTGCTTGGGGGGCAAGAGTGGGAGGGCTCCTGGAGTTTTGGCCCTGCTGGCGGACCTCCTGAGGGCACCTGGTGTTTTGGGCTGATGTGTGACACAGGGTGTTGGACTGGATGGGCCACTGGCCTGATCCAACATTGGCTTCTCTTATGTTCTTTTGTCTGGGGCAGTGCTGCTATGCATTCTTGGTGCTTGGGGGGCAAGAGTGGGAGGGCTCCTGGAGTTTTGGCCGCACTGCTGGACCTCCTGAGGGCACCTGGTGTTTTGGGCTGATGTGTGACACAGGGTGTTGGACTGGATGGGCCACTGGCCTGATCCAGCATTGGCTTCTGTTATGTTCTTTTGTCTGGGGCAGTGCTGCTATGCATTCTTGGTGCTTGGGGGGCAAGAGTGGGAGGGCTCCTGGAGTTTTGGCCGCACTGCTGGACCTCCTGAGGGCACCTGGTGTTTTGGGCTGATGTGTGACACAGGGTGTTGGACTGGATGGGCCACTGGCCTGATCCAGCATTGGCTTCTGTTATGTTCTTATGTCTGAGGCAAGGGATGCTCTGTATTCTTGGTGCTTGGGGGGCAAGAGTGGGAGGGCTCCTGGAGTTTTGGCCCTGCTGGCGGACCTCCTGAGGGCACCTGGTGTTTTGGGCTGATGTGTGACACAGGGTGTTGGACTGGATGGGCCACTGGCCTGATCCAACATTGGCTTCTCTTACGTTCTTCTGGTCTGAGAGACTGTGATGGTCCCAAGGTCACCTGCCAGGCTTCCATAGCTGAGTGGGGGATTCAAACGCAGCCTTGTCCATCAGTGTAGCCAGGAAGCCACACCGGTGTAATCCCCTGCATAATTATGCCTTTATAGTCCCATCAAAGTCAGAGGGCATAGAAATGTATAACTGTGCCTATCGCAAACTGATTTCTATATGGAAAACTCTATAGCCCCCTTGGCTCTAACTGGAATTTATTGACTTATTTATAGACCTAGGCAGAAGGTGAATTCCCCTGTTGGGGGGGCATTAGGTGTATTTAGACTGGTTTCAATATCTGTTGTTTTTAATGTTTGCTTCATAAAATTATTTCTGCATTCCTGTGGTGGGTGTGGCCTTCTGACACACTTCCGGTGATGTCAGGGTAAGCTATGGTATTTTTTTGTTCTGCTTTCCCTCCAGGGAGCTCATAGCCTCTTATGTGGAATCCTATTCCCCACTTTACCTGGATGGCAATCCTGTGAGGTAGGTTAGACTACAAGAGAAAGGGGGGGGAGTTGGCGTAGGGTTGGCAGGTGCCCCCGGCCACTGCTGGGGAGCTGGGGTTCTGACACACTTCCGGTGATGTCAGGTGGTGTGGCCTTCTGACACACGTCCGGTGATGTCAGGGGGTGTGGCATTCTGTCACTTCCGGTGATGTCAGGGGGCGTGGCATATGCAAATAAGTTATGCTAATGAGTTATGCTAATGAGCTCTGGCAGCTCTTTTTCTACAACAAGACCCCTGACAAAGACCATGAAAGATATACGGTTAACAACTAGCCAGGCACAGACTCTACTTCAAGGACACTTCCCATGTGAAAGATGTCTTTGAGGCCTCATGGAAGAGTTACCAAAGCTAGCGTCCCTAAATTATTACAGGCACTCCCCGCCCCCCAGGAATGCAATGGCAAGTGAGGGCAAGTGATAAGAGCGCAGAGAACAAGCTAAACAAATGGTGGGGCGCAGGAAACAAGCAGGATACAATAAGCTCCAATACACTGGGTAGAAATACAACAGGTACAGCTGGTCAAATGCCTGAGTCTGACAGAAAGTGGGCTGGGAGCCCCCTGCCAGCCAAGTAAGTCCACCTGGCAACCCCACTAGAATCTGACATATAGAAGAGACAGAGACTTGGGGGTGCAAGGGACAAATTGTATCTTCCTGGAGATTTCAGGAAAGGATTCTTTGACCCATGAGGTGGTGGGAAAACAGGAGAGATAAAATCCCTGATCACAAAGTGAAAGGTGTCCATTTTGCAGGTCTGTTCTGGTAGCTTTCATCTGGAGGAGGTTGTTCTCACTCCTGAGCTCCATCTTAATGGGCATTACCAAATGGAGCAGACAAAGGGTTGGCTGCCTGTTCAAAAACTCCAAGGTAATGGGAAGCTTTTTGAAAAATGTAATTTCTAAGTTAAAGAGTCTAGCTTAGAACAAAATCAGCTATCACACGTATATAGTTAGGGACGGGGAAAGTATGTGTTTGCACCTTTCTTTTGTATTCCTTGTTCAATCCTTCACTGGGCAGAGTATGCGTGTGGACTTTTACTTTTAATAAATTATTTACTATTGTAAATGCTGGTAGCTTTGTCATGATCTGGATAGCCCAGGCTAGCCTGATCTCATCAAATCTCAGAAGCTAAGCAGGATTGGCCCAGGTTAGTATTTGGATGGAAGACCACCAAGGAATGCCAGGGTTGCTAAGCAGAGGCAGGCACTGGCAAACCATCTCTGAATGGCGGTCCGACAGTCTTAAAAACCACAGGGTCACAAATTGACTGTGACTTGACAGTATAAACTTCTGCTGTTCAAACATGCTACTTAAAAGGGGAGCGAGGGGAAAGGATGTGGTCAGTTGTTAAATTGCTATTTCCCTGGGAGTACGCAAGTGCAGTAAACTGTCCACATTGGTAACCAGCCAGAACAACAATACTGGAAGGGAAGCTGTGAGTACTGGCCCTCCTAACAGGTAGTTCTTGAAACAACCAGTTGGTGATGGCATGCAAATGGAGAAGCAAGACATAACCTCTCCAGGTGTCCAGTGGGCCTGAAGAGAGGAGCATCACCAGGTGGAGACTTGGGACATTCACTGGGAGCCTAGATGCCTCAGACGGGTGAACGGAGCACCACTCACAGGTCCACCACAGCAGCCTTGGCCCCTTATCACACACTCCTGCCAACCTGGGAATGCCCCAAGCTACATCAGGAAGCTCTCAAGGGCCAGCAGCTTCACCAGGACATGGTGTCTCCCTCCCAACAACCCCAGAACAACCCAGAAGATGGGGGGGGGGAGACACAATGTTCCCTCTAAGCTTTGACTGTTGTGAGCAAAAATTCTACTTCGTGAGCCAAAAAATCTATGAGCATAAAAATTGTAAGCGAGCCTATTTTTTTAAAAAAATAATAATTTCAATTTGGAAATGTAAAGAAAGAAAGGGAAAGAAAGAGAAAGAAAGAGAGAGAAAGAAAGGGAGAGCAAAAAATGGGGAAAAAATAAAGAAAGGGAAAGAAAGAAAAAGAAAAGAAAAGAAGGCATAAGAGGGGAAGAAAGAAAGGGAAAGAAAGAGACAGAAAGAGAGGGGAAGAAAGAAATGGAAAGAAAGGGGGGAAAGAAAGAAATGGGAAGAAAGAAAGGAAAAGAAAGAAGTGGAAAGGAAAGTGAAAGAAAAGGAGAAAAAGAAAGGGGAAAAAGGAAAGAAAGAAATGGAAAGA